>NW_026007276.1:44584-58734 GCF_001458135.2 Marmota marmota marmota
AAGAAAGAAAGAAAGAAAGAAAGAAAGAAAGAAAGAAAGAAAGAAAGAAAGAAAGAAAGAAAGAAAGTTGAGGGTGGTAGTGCTTTGTTAACAGGAAAACATCACTTTCATCAATTAGGGTACAAGTTTCTTTCTGTTGAATCGAATAAAACAAAAGAAAGCAAGAACTACTAGTGAGCCCAAGTTATTCACCTCAGATCACACTGCTGGAAGAGAATCCAGAGTATTATTAAAATGCTCAGGGGACCTGGGCAGAGTTCAGGAACTATGGGTCACAATTTATGTCCTGAGTGAACTACAGAAAATACCTGGATGCTCCGGTTGGCCTCTGGAGCTGGCATCCACTTTACTGCCAGTTCTGGGAATCTCTAGTGCACCCCAGTCCCCAGGCAACCCGTGTGGACCTTCACAGTGCCAGCCCACATTGTCCACCAGAGGCGTATCCACAGCTGTGTCCTGCCAGGTGGCACAGAGCTCCTGCTGCACGTTCCTTTTAAGCATTTATTTTCCTCTGAAGAGCCGCAGCCTCTGCTGCTCCTGATGTTTTCTCCTGGATCTGCCTTTTTTTGATTGTTTGTACATACTTAATCTGAGTCTAGTCATAAAGAAATATCAATCAATTGTACCTTGAGGTACAGACTCTCATAATCCCAGCAGACTCTCTAAATAAGCTAATGTTATGAACAATTTTTTGAAAATATTGAGGGAATTCCTAGTTCATTTATTTATTATTTTTTATTCTATTTTGTTATACACAATGACAGTCATTTCATATTACACATATAGAGTGCAATTTTTCAAGACACTGATTGTACACAGAGTATTTTCACACCATTCATGTCTTATACATGTACTTGGGGTAATGGTGTCTGAATCATTCCACCATCATTCCTACCCCCTGGCCCCCTCCCTCCCCTCCCTCCCCTTCCCAGCCTGCTTTTGAAGACCAATGTCTTTCCACAGTGGACTCGACTTCACACACAGTGTGCCATGTCCCCAGATGCTGAGATCACGGTGGCTTCCCCTGTGCAGCTCATCTAGATTTCCCTCGCAGGTTTTGCCCTCGTTAGGGGAGATTGAAGACTTTGGATGAGAACATTCTGGAAGCCTGGCAAGCAGGAGGCATGCTCAGGTACGTTGAATATGAAATATTTTAGCAAAAAGAAAGAAAGAAAGGAAAAAACCCTCCCCAACCAGCGGTACTGGCTCTAAGTAATAAAACAGTGAGAAAGGTCTATGATAATATCTCCCGAGAGTCTCAAGCCTTCTCTCACATATTCACTTCTGTTTGACCTTTTAAAAACAACTTCATAAAATACAATATAAGAACAAATTGGTTTCATCTTTGTTTGGTTCTGATTGATTGTTTGCACTACTGGGGACTGAACCCCAGGGTGTTCTAACAGTGAGTCACATCCCCAGCTCTTCTCAGTTTTTATTTTTGAGACAAGATCTCACTGAGTTGCCCAAACTGGCCTGTTTTTTTTTTGTTTGTTTGTTTTGCAGGGGTGGGGCTACTGAGGATTAAACTCAGGGACACTCAGCCACTGAGCCCCATCCCCAGCCCTATTTTGTATTTTATTTAGAGACAGGGTCTCACTGAGTTGCTTAGTGCCTCACTTTTGTTGAGGCTGGCTTTGAACTTGTGATTACCCTGCCCTAGCCTCTGTAGCTTGGATTATAGGCATTCACAACCAAGACCCACACAAACCATTGTTTATTTATTTATTTTTGGTACCAGAGTTTGAACCCAGGGCCACTTTACCACTGAGCTACATCCCTAGCCCTTTTTATTTTTTATTTTGAGACAGGGTCTTACTAAGTTGCTGAGAGCCCTGATAAATTACTGAGGTAATGATGATCTTTTTTGTGATCTTCCTGCCTCAGCCTCCCAAATGGGATTATAGGCATAAGACACAGCACCTGGCAAAAACTGTTTTTAATATATATTATATGATAGTAACTACTTTTTAAAACTCTATGATAACTAGATTCATTTAGTTACTTACTTATGGTACTGGCATTTGAAACCAGGCTTTTTTAGTTTGGCTCTGCCTCCCCAGGCCCCACCCTTTTTTTCTTCTTTTACTTTAATTGACTTTTAAAAAATAAATGACAGTAGAATGCATTACAATTCTTATTACACATATATAGCACATTTTTTCATATCTCTGGTTGTATATAAATTATGTTCATGCCAATTCGTGTCTTTATATATGTACTTTGGATAATGAAGTCCATCTCATTCCACCATCCTTGCTAATCCTCTGCCCCTTCCCTTCCCCTCCTGCCCCTCTGCCCTATCTAGAGTTCATCTATTCCTCCCAAGCTCCCCCTCCCTACCCCACGATAAGTCAGTCACCTTATATCAGAGAAAACATTAGAATGGCATTTGTTTTGGGGGGATTGGCTAACTTCACATAGCATTTTCTTCTCCAATGCCATCCATTTACCTGCAAATGCCATAATTTTATTCTCTTTTATTGCTGAGTGAAATTTCATTGTGTATTAGGCCACTTCTTTTTTTTTTTTTTTTTTTTATTCATTCCTGCTCCAATGCTGAGGCCCGGAGCCCTTTGCGGTGTCATAGCCCTAGTGATTTCTGTGGAAAGCAGTTGTTTAGGAGTCCTCAAACACTCTTTGAAATGCAGTATTCCAACTAGGTGAGATCTGGATCATGGACCGACACAGAATTCTGCCTTCCTCTGGCCTGCCATCTTCATTCTCCCCACCCTTTTTAAATGCTGGTGATGGAACCCAGTGATGCTTTAACACTTAACTACCTCCCCAGTTCTTTCTTTTATTTTGATACAAGTTCTGGCCAAATTGCTAAGGGCCATGATAAATTGGTGAGGTCAGCCTTGAATTTGCAGTCCTCCTTCCTCAGCCTCCGATGTGGCTAGTGTTATAGGTATCTGCCACCACACTTGGCTCTGGCACTTTTTTTTCCCCTAAGCCACAGAGAGAGGTTTATTTGGTAAAGTAGATACAAATTCTAGGGAGAGTGGTGCAATCTCAAGGAATATGCCTTTGGGGTTAAAGCAAGGAATACTCACTCAAGGCAGAGTGCAGGCTATCTCCAGAGGGAGAGAAAATCTCTGGAACTAGTTTTATTTATCACTGAAGAAGAAAGCTGAGGTTCAAGCATTAAATCTTTCACTTGTGTTAGTTCTGGGGAAAGTGGTGAGTTAGGGGGCTTTACAGATTCCAGAAGAATCTTCAGATTCACATTTGGATTTCTTGCTGGGAGCCTGCCAGCCTTGAGACAAGCCTGGGTGTCCCAGTGCAGGTTTCTGGTGTTAGCAGAACCTCTTAAGTCAAGTTGACATTTTTTTTCTGACTTTGAGGTCTGGGTAAATTTGCCTCTGACAGTCAGGCAGGTGGCTCACCCCTGTAACCCCAGCAACTCAGAGAAGCTGCCAGGAGATGGCAAGATCCAGGCTAGCCTCAGCAGCTTAGTGAGACCCTGTCTCAGAATAAAAAAAGAAAAGATAAAAAGGTCAGAGATGTAGCTTGGTGACAGAGAACTCCTGAGTTCAATCCTTCATACAGGGGGAAAAAGGAAGAAAGGAAGGAAAGGAGGGAGAGAGGGAGGGAGAGAGGGAAGGAAGGAAGAAAGAAAAAGAGGGGGAGGAAAAGAAAGGAGAAAAAAGGAAGAAAAAAGAAAGAAATGGAGGGTAGGGGAGGAGAAAGGAAGGAAGGAAGGAAGGAAGGAAGGAAGGAAGGAAGGAAGGAAGGAAGGAAGGAAGGAAGGGGAAGAAAGAAATTGCCTCTGGCAGTATATGGACCAAGATGAAGCAAGATTGGTTAGGGTTGAAAATCCATCAGGAATGCAAGATTGGTTTAACCTTTGGAATAAACCTGGAATGCAAATCTCCTTTCATATTTGAATAACAATTTCATTGATTAACCATATCAATGGAATAAAGCAAAAAAAAAATCATCTCAATTGACACAGGGAAAAATATTTGTCTGCCAGGTATGATGGTGCATGCCTGTTAACCCCAGCTACAGGAGACCAAGGCAGGAGGACCACAGGTTCAAAATCAGCCTCAGCCACTTAGTGAGACCCTGGCTCAAAATAAAACATAAAAAGGGCTGGGGACATGGCTCAGTGGTTACCTGCCACTGGGTTAAATCCCAAGTATCCGCCCACCCCACAAAAAATATATGGGAGATTCAGAGAGAGAGAAGGGAATGCTAAGAAGGCCCCTAGGCAGGAATGAATCGGTGGCTGGGTGGGGTGAGGTGTGGAGAGGGAGAAAGGTTTTTCTTTCTTATTATTTTCTTTCTTGTTTTCAATGGAAAATTATTTCTAAATTGGCAAAAACGATCTATGAGAGAAGATGAAACAAGATTCAAGAGAGATAGAGCTAAAAACAGGGAGAAGACATTGAGAAGCCAAGAGGTACCCATGCTTGGAAACAGGATGAAGGGCAAGGCCAGGGAAGGTGTCTGCATTACTGGACCTTTTACAGGGAGAATGTGGTTGTGTTGGAGAAAGAACGTATGAAAACTGAGTGAAGGTTGCCCACATGGGCCCCTTAGGATTGCTGGACTTTCATACACATGCACACACACACACACACACACATGCACACACACACACACACTCACACATGCACATACATAGTGAACACAGCCTCAGGTTCCATGCTCAGCTCCAAGGGAGATGGAGACACAGCCCCTGCCCTTCAAGGGGCAGCTCCATCTATCAGGTGAGATTGTCCAGTAAACAATAGGAAAACATCCTTAGCCCATGATCCAGCCCTAGAGCTCCAAGTATTCACCACATAAGTGAAGCTGCCCCGGGGGTCGGGTGGGGACCCCAGCTGCTCTGTTCAGTGGCACAAGATGTCCTGCAGTTGGGGAATGAAAACACACACAGTGGTCCACACAGCTGTGAAAAGATGCAGGGGACCTGAAGTGCAGTCACCAGGGAGGGAAGCCAACTGAGGGTGGTGTACTGTAGACATTCCTGAAGACAGAAAACCAGGGGCACAGGATAAAGCCCAGTGGTTGCCAGGTTTGGGTGGGAGAGAGGGCTGAACAGCTGGAGCACCAAGGGACTGTAAGCTGTGAATTATTCTGCGTGACTCTATAATGGTGGATACAATGTTGTTGGGCATTTCTAACTCCAGAGGTGTAGACTCTAGAACCGGAGTCAACTACGGACTTTGCACAACACTGATGTGTCATAGTAGAGGTGTAATGCCAGATTCGAGGGACCCCAATAGACCTCCAAGAGCTGAATCTAACACAGTCACACAAGAGTCTTTATTGCAAGCTCGAGCCTGGACTCACAACCGTTTTCAATGCAGCTGTCCCAAGGAGTGAGTCCTGGTCATTTGTTCAGTGAGATTTTATAAGTTTTGGGAGATACTCTATGTGTTACAACATCACACAGCAAATCATCACACACCGTAGGAAAATCAAACAACTCTTAACACTTAACTCTTAACTCTTAACACTGGCAGGAACAAGTTGGGTAGGAGTGATTGGTTAGTTCAAGAGGGGGATTCCTTTGAACTGATTGGTTTAATCCATGAGGGGTGTATGTGCTAAACTACATGGTTTCCCAACATGCTATCAACCACCAAGACTACTGGGGAGTCATCTCGCATTCCAGGTATTTTCCCTCTCTCATGCTAATTTGTCATTGCTGGGGGTTGCTATGGGTCCTCACCTAGCCTAACTGAGTCAGGGACACCTGGTGCTGCAGATGTCTCCTGTTACTTGCAGACAAACAACTTAGCAGGGTGGGTATGTGCTTAGGAGTGCTCAGTGGGCTTTTCCAAGGACAAGGGTCACACCCCCTCCCTCTGGACAGGCCTTGAGATAGAAGCTGTTTTCAAAAATGGAGTCACATCAGTTTCTCAGAGGCATGAATTGTAGCATAAGTACCACTCTGGTGTGAGATGCTGGTCCTGGGGGAGGTTGGGTAGGCAGAGGGATTTGGGAACCATAGAGCTTCTGCTCAGATTTGATGTGGTTTTAAAACTACTCTAAAACAAAACAAACAAACAAACAAAATCCAGCCTATGTTAAAAAAGGGGGGGTAGGGTTCCAGATCTAATGTTGATCTCCCCTTCTGTTTACCGGGGAATCCTTGCTTCCCCGAATGCCGAAGTATAATGCCAGAGAGGCACATCCAGGCAAGGCTAGAGGGTACAGTGGAAGGTGATGAGCCCAGCCTAATTCCGTCTTAAGATTGGGAGCCATCTCCTCACAAAGACATGAAAAGGTAATTTCTGTTTTACTATATATTACTGTGATTTCTAAACTTGCTTGGAATGCCTGCCCGTGCCTGGAACTCACCCATGCCTGGCTTTCCCTGACCAGATAACAACCCTCTCTGAAACCTTAGCGGTGCCTCATAAATTCTGCTGTTGGGATTTAAATTTACTCCCTAACTTGAAATGTTGAGCCATGTAGATCATTTACCTACTACTTGCCTTTGTATTATGCTTGTGAAAATCCTGTAATCTGTAAGTTTCGAAGACCCTCCCCGCCTTTTGCAATGTTTTGTGCTATAAAACCTTGTTTCTAGAGAGCTGGGGGACTGTCCTCTAACCAACGGGTTTCAGGAGAGACACTGCTGGCTGGCCAGAATACAAGCTTGCTTTAATTTGATTTAAAATTGGAGTGGAGGGTCTTGTTTGCCTCAGCCTCCCAAGTTGCTGGGATGACAGGCATGAGCCACTACACCCAGCTAACATTTTACTATTCTCAATGCTTATTTAAAGAAATAAATCTCACTCATTTATGTCTAAGATTATTTTTTTATGTCTTGTTTACTTTGAGAGAGCAAATCAAGTTAGACATTTATTTTAAATATCCTATTGTAGTATTTGAAAGTACTCATTAAGGTATGGATCTAGAAATGTTCCCCTAAAAGCTCACATTTTGAAAAAAAAATGTGATCCCCAGTGCAGCAAGGGCGGAGGTGGGGCTAAGGCAGCGATTAGGGCTGTAGTGCCTCATTGTTTAATCTACAGGATGGGCTAACAATTTGAGTAAGTTACTGAGCTGTAACTGTAAGGGGGATGGCATGCCTGGAGCAGGTAGTTCACTGGGCAGCTGGCCCATGGGGGGTTGTGTCTTGTTGCTGATCTCTTTCTTGCTTCCTCTGCTTTCTGGTTTCCAGGAGCTGAGCAGCTCTGCTCCACTAGGCCTTTGGGCCATGTTGTTCTGCCTCACTCAGGGGCCAGAACAGTGGAGCTGGCTAACCCTGGCTGAGGCTCTCCACCTGTGAGCCAAAAGAAATCTTCTGCCTTTTTTCTTTCCTAGTACTATAGATTGAACCCAGGGATTCCTCTACCATTGAGCTACTCCCCATTCCATTTTTATTTTATTTTTTAAATTTTGAGACAGGATTTCACTAAGGTTCCAAGCTGGCCTGGAACTTGTGATCCTCCTGCCTCAACTTCCTGTGTTTACAAGTGAGAAATTTCATGCCCATTTAATTTTTTTTTTTTTTTTTTTTTGGTGGTGGGGTTCCAGGGATTCAACTCAGGGGCACTCAGCCCTATTTTGTATTTTATAGACAGCACCTCACTGAGTTGCTTAGTGCCTCACTTTAACTGAGGCTGGCTTTGAAGTATCGATCCTCCTGTCTTAGCCTCCTGAACCACTGGGATTATAGGCATGTGCCACCCTGCCCAGCTCTCTGTTTTAAGTTCTTTATGTCAGGCATTTTGGTTACAATAACAAAAGCTAACCCAGTAATAAATTTCCCTTACAGTTTTGAAACCAATTAATATTAACATTATTTTAAAAATCACAGCACAAGTATTTATACTCAAACATCATTTTACAGTACTGGGTTTTGAAAAATACCACTCAAAAATAGTCAATGCTAGTTATGCTTATAAAAACTCATGCCACGAGTTCTGAGCTACCAGCAGGTGGCGTGTGACATCTATTACTTGGAAAAGTTTATCTTGAGATCACTGCAGGTAAACAGTCTTGGGCTCCTCAAATCCATCCTCTTCTGGCTGCTGAACACTAATTTTTCTTAAAACTTTATTTTTTTATTCCTTTTTGGTATTGGGGACTGAACCCAAGGATGGTTAATCACTAAGCCACATCCCTAGCCCTCTGTATTTTTTTTATTTTGAGACAAGGTCTTGCTAAATTGGTTAGGGCCTCATTGAATTGCTGAGGCTGGACCTGAACTTTGAATCCTCCTGCCTCAGCTTCCTGAGCTGCTGGGATTACAGTCATGTGTCACCATGCCCAGTCCATTTATTCATCTTTCATTCATTTTTGTGGTCCAGGGGAATGAATCCAGAGGCTCTCTACTACTGATCTATATCCCCAGCCCTTTTATTTTTATTTTTAAACAAATTTTTGGTACTAGGGATGAAACCCAGGGGTGCTCTACCACTGAGCCATATCCCTAGCCTTCAATTTTTCATCAGACAGGTTCTCACTAAGTTGCTGAGGGCCTGACTAACTTGCTGAGCTGTGAATGCAGCTCAGGGGTAGTGTGTATACCTGGCGGGCAGTAAGCCCGAGTCCTATTCCCCACCCAGGAAGGGGGGAATCCTTCACCTCAGTCTTTTCCCAGCTACCCTGAAGCCAGGGTTCTGTGTCCTCTACATTTGCAGCTACATGTTAAATTTCATTTCTAAGTGCCCAGAGGAAAGCTTTTCCTATGCACCCGACTGGGAAGGCACACAGTAGCGGCACAGCTGCTTCTTGACAGGTACCTGGGCCATGAAACATCCAGTTGCACCAGGTTAAAAGGTACCTGTCTGCCCAGTAAGCACAGGAGAGGGCACAGGCCAAATGTCCCTCAGTATCCCCATCAGCTTAGCACAAAGCTGGACAAACCTCCAACGTGGAGAATAGGACATGGATTGGTCTCCAGAGGGGTGGCGCACATGCTCTAGGCTTAACTGGATCAGCCTGGCAGAGTGCAGCAGGTGGTTCTCCAGGACTGATGTGGGGAGGCACCATAGAAGCTGAGCATGGTGATCTGGGAGCATCGGTTCAGGGAAGGAGGGTGGCATGGAGCTGCGAGTTCATGACCTCACAGTCCTGCAATTCCAAGGTCTGCAGAGTAGCTACAACTTTCTGTAGAACTTGGAGGGGCACAGGACTTCAACTAGATGTATTTTGGAGGAAGGGGGACTGGGAATTGAACCAGAGGTGCTCTAACACAGACCTACATCCCCAGTCCACTTCCTTTTTTTATTTTGAGACAGGCTCTTGCCAAGTTGCTGAGGATCTAATTCACTGGGGCTGGTTTGGAACTTTTGATCCTCCTGCCTCAGCCTCCTGAGCCACTAGGATTAGAGGTGTTCACTACCACACCTGGATTTAAATTTTGATGCCATCAAGATCCATGTGCTTCAGCTGACTGATACTCAGGCACAGGGACGTATGCTTCAACTCTGATTCCAAGTACAGGGAGTTAGTAATTGAGAGGGTCTGGTGGGAAGGGTTGCCTAAGGAGACACCAGGCAGTTAGTTCTGAGGAGTGATGTCAAGGTGGGAGAAAACAAATTGGCCCAAGACCAAGGTCACCCTGACCCTCTGATGATGGTCAACACCCAGGATTCTGCCTGTTGCAGAATCTGTTCTTTTACATCACCCATTTCAGGGTGAGCCTTACACCAGGTTGGTCCACCATCTGCAAGGCCTCCATCCCTGCTCCTCACCCTCAACTCTGAATCACCACCTGAGGCTCAGAGCAGCCTTCCCCAGGGGAGCATTGGAGGTGGCTCCTCTGCTCCCTGCTGGAGAGCACAGAGCTTCCCTGTTGCAAGGTGCAGGTGTGGGGGCTTCCCTCCTCCAGCGCCTTCCCCTCCACCCTGCTGCTCACCACCTTTGCTGGACAGGCCTCCCAGGGAAGGAACCTCATACCCACCTCACTAGCTCCTCTCCCCACCACCTGGCTTCCCAGCAGCATTCCACTTCCCAGACCACAGACCCCTGTTTAGCCCTCTACTTCTGTGTTTGTGGTGATGAGTCCATCCTTCCGGACTGAACAGGGGACCAGACTCTGAGGTCACTCGGTCACTCTCCAGCATCTCCTTCTCTGACATCGCCAGTGGCCTGGGTACAGCAACTGCAATTTATTTGTTTATTTATGGTGCTGGGGATGGAACCCAGGGGTGCACTACCACTGAGTCACATTCCCAGCCCTTTTTATTTTTTGAGGCAGAGTCTCCCTAAATTGTTGCAGCTGGCCTTGAACTTATGATCCTCTTGCCTCAGCCTCCTGAGTTGCTGGGATTTTAGTTCTGTGCCATTGTGTCGAGCAGCTCAGGCAACTGACCCTAACTCAAAATAAAATTATTAAAAGGACTGAGGTTGTATTTCAGTGCTAGAGAGCCTCAGGGTTCTATCTCAAGTACTGAAAAAAACTTTTAGAGAGAAAGTATAAAAGCTGGGTTACCATATCAGAGGATTTGGATCTTAGAGATGGAAAGGAAACCTCTTAATTATCTCAGTTCTGGGTTTAGGGAGACCTGGGATGTCTTTTCTTCTTCAGGTGAGAGGGAAATTTCCTGCATAATCAGAGCATAACCTAAGCAATAGACTTTTTCTTTCTTTCTCTTTTTTTGTGGGGGGTACCAGAATTTCATTCAGGGGTACTAGACCACTGAGCCACATTCCCAGCCTTATTTTGTATTTTAATTAGAGACAGGGTCTCACTGAGTTGCTTAGCGCCTCACTTTTTCCTGAGATTGGCTTTGAACCTGCAATCCCTCTTCCTCAGCCTCCTGAGCTGCTGGGATTACAGGCATTTGCCACCACTCCAGGCAGTAATAGACTTCTTCTGCAGAGAACTCAAGTTTATCCAAGGAGGCCTTATGGCTCTCATTCACCACCTGCCATTAAAGGTGAAGAAAAACTATTTTAGAATCCTGTGCCATAGGAGACCATAAAACAAATCATTTGCAAATTGAGTGAGAGGCATTTCTAGGACATTGTATGGTTGAGAGGTCTTGGCATGATGCCGGAGAGGGGTGATGTAGGGTTTCAGGGCACACTTGTAGATTCCCAGACTGGGTTTATTGCTCATTTTTCAGAAGGCAACAGTGTTGGCTCTGCTTATCACCTGGGTACCAGAGACAGCAGAGTGAACGTGTCTGCAGTGAACCATTTGGAGTCTGCAGGCCCATTAGATGACAGGTGCTTGGGTTTGGAATTGCAGGAAATCTTGCTTTTATAATTTTATCTATTGCACCTAACTCTTGGGTACATGTCCAACCTCGCTTTAGGTTTCTTGACTGATTGGTTGTTAAATTTTACAAGGATTTGTAAGTCGTATTCTATGAAGTTCTCTACAATAGTAGAGCACCATTGGGTTCAATCCCCAACACACACACACACACACACACACACACACTCAGATTATTTTTCCCTGAACCTCAGCCCTTGTGGATACAGCTGTGGTCCACTATGAACAGAGTAATTCAGATGGAAGTTTCCTATTATCCCCAGATAAACTCCTTTGGAGAGCAGGTTAGTGTTCTCACTTCTGTGGGCAATCACAGGTGCATAACCCCAGTGAACAGCAACATGCATCAGAAGGAATGGTACCCAGAGAGAAGTAAAGAATGGAGGGTATACTCAGAATGGCCCTGCATTATTGTGATGCCATGAGGTCCTCGGCTCCAGTGTAACTGATCAGCACTGATCAGCCACTGGGTCAGTTTCCTGACCTTTAAGCTGAAAACCTTGGAGGACAGCAGAGTCTCTGCTGCAAGTTCCCCAAGTCACTCGTTTGCAACCATCCATGCATGTGTAATGCCCTGTGTACATCTCAGTACAAATCTACTCCCAGAAATTCAGATTCCTGTTTCTGACTCCTAAGGCACATGTCCCCATCGGTCCCAAGTCTCCCATCTCCTGATGGGAACCAAGCCCCTGTGACCCAGGCCTCCTACATCAGCTTTTCTGTTCCCATTTGTGTTAAGCAGTGCCCTGGCATCCTGTTTCTAGTTCCCCTTGGAGAGACACTCGTGTCTTACCTTTATTTTCAAGTGCACAGGAGAACTTTTCTGATATATGCATCCCACTAGGCAGGCAGCCAACAGCAACACGGACTGGAGTGCAGGTTATAGATAAACCAGTTGCCACATCTATGGCAGGGTTTAGTATAGAAAAGGACATCCGTTGGCTCTCTCACATCCCTTGTATCCCCATAAGCTCATCTATGAGTTGGAAGAGTCTCCCTGGGTGGATGGCACCCTGGGCATCATAGCTCTCCAGAGGGGCAGGGTACCTCTCTAGATTCAACCGGGTCATCCTGGAAGTGTGAAGCAGCAGATTGCTCAGGACCAACATGGAGATGTCGTTCCCACTGAAGCTCAAGACCCTGAGCTGGGAGCAGCACCTGAGGACAGGTAGGGTGGCCTGGAGCTGGGAGTGTGTGATCCCACAGTTCTGCAAGTTTAGGGTCTCAAGGGTGGCTGCAGCATTCTCTAGCAGAATTATAAGGGGCTCAGGACTGAAATTTGTCAATTTGCTGTCCCACAGCATCAGGTGTGTTAGCTGATCAAGGTTTGGAGACCCAGACAGATCATTCCAGTCTGGATCTGAGAGCTGGCAGTTGGTTATTGAGAGGGTCTCCAGAGGGGTCTTCAGGAGTGTAAGCAAAGATCAAGCAGTTAGTTCTGAGGAGTGGTGTCAAGGTGGGAGAAGACAAATTGGCCCAAGCCCAAGGTCACTCTGACCTTCAGATGATGGTCTCCACCCAGGACTCTGCCTGCTGCAGAATCTGCTCATTCAAGTCACCCTGTTTCATGCTGAGCCTTTCACCCCCACTTGAGTGACCAGGTGGGTCCATCATCTCTAAGGCGCCCCTCCTCACTACCAAGCAGAAAGCCACAGCTGTAGCCAGAGGGGGTCAGGGTGAGACATGCACTGTTGAGAGCCACAGCGGAAGGGGCCCCAGTCGCACGGGGAGCGACTGAGGGTAAGTGAACTGCTCGCCCCTGAGGGCAGGGCGAGAGGATGGGTAGCCATTTTAAGATTCTTCTTTTGTTATTTTGTTTCACTTTTGTTTTAAGTTGCCTGTCCCTGGAGATGTGTAAGATGGAAGAAAAACCGCTCACATCTGAGGAACAGATAGGGAGAAAGGACGGATGGACATTTCAGGAGGCTATTATAATGATTTTGTGTTGTTCCAATTTTGTTTCACTCAGTTTCAGTTTTGTTAGGCGTTATCTTGTTGAGTTGTATTATAGTAGAAATACGGGATCAGAAATTAGTAAAAAACAAACTGAAAGAGTGTTAAGTAAATTGTTAGAGGAAGGAGGCATCTCAGTAAAATCAAGAACAATCAGGGCATACGTTGATACAATACAAAAATGTAGCCCATGGCTTTTTAAGGAGGAGTTGTTAAATATATCACAATGGAACCATCATGGTGAAGATTTAAAAAGAATAGAAAAGAAAAGCCCAGGGACTCTGCCAGTTGGCACATTGCCATTGTGGACGTTCATATCTTGTTTGCTTAGTCCAAAGCCTTCAGTTCAGACAATGGTAGAGGAAGAAGAAGACATAATGATTCAAGTAAAAGAGAAGGTCTCTCAAGTTAGTCAGACAGAGGAAAAGATTCAAGTAAAAGAGAAGGCCTCTCAAGCTAGTCAGACAGAGAAAGAAAGTGTAAAACAGAAAAAGCCATCAGGGGGAAAGTTACAACAGGAGACTGCTACTAACACCTTTCTATCACCAGAGGACGTAAGTGTCCAACTAACAAGGCCACCTCCATATGCTGGGAGGTCCCCAACCCCCGCAGTTGATAGTTGGGATCCTGAGACAAGATCTCAAATATTAACATGCCCTGTATTTGAGGCAGGAGGGCAGCGATTTTACCAAGTTTTAAATTTCAAAACAGTGAAGCAGCTAAAAGAGGCTGTAACAACCTATGGTCCTCAAGCACCCTTCACTGTAAGCATGGTCGAATCCATTAACAACTTGAACATGACGCCAGCAGATTGGGCTAATATGTGTAAAGCTGTGCTAAATGGAGGACAATACCTGTTATGGAAGGTTGCCAATGAGGAATTTTGCAAGGAGACGGCTAGGCGAAATGCAGCAGCTGGTTATCCTCAGAGAAATCTAGATATGTTGTTAGGAAAGGGACCTTATGAGGATCAGCAGCAACAAATTGCATATGATCCTGG
>NW_026007276.1:58863-84811 GCF_001458135.2 Marmota marmota marmota
ACTTGTCAAAAGAAACTAACTTTATTTTTAGAACCACACACGCCAAACAAAACAGCCTCTCAGGAAAAATCCTCAGAGCCTCAACTGCCACCACCGGCTTTCCACAAGCCTCTCTCTCCCACACAAGCCTCTCTCCACCTCCCACAATCCTCCTGCTCTTGAGGCCCGATTGGCTGGGTCAACGTGGGCGGAGCCCAAAAAAAGTCCCCCCAATGAGCAGCTCCGTGGTCTGAAAGGGCAGGGAAACAGTCCAATGAGCATCACCGCAGAGGAGCCAATCAGCTAGATGTTGCTGGGGCCGAGGAGCCAATCAGCTAGATGTTGCTGGGGCCACTGTGAGCCAATCATCAGCCGGCAGCTGGAAGTTTGCTGGGGCCCCTTCCGCTGTGGCTCTCAACAATGCACAAATAACAAACCCAGGCAAGATGGAGCAACACAAACTGGGGTTGCCTTCCTGCAGGGCTCACACCCTGTACCCTCCACCCCTGCTCCTCACCCTCAAGTCCAGAATCACCACCCAGAGCTCAGAGCAGCCTTCCCCAGGGAGGGGGGGGCATTGGAGGCAGCTCCTCTGCTCCATGCTGGAGCGCACAGAGCTTCCCTGTTGAAAGGTGAAGGTGTATGGGCTTCCCTCCTCCAGTGCCCTGCCCTCTACCCTGCTTCTCACCACCTTCGCTGGACAGGCATCCCAGGGAAGGAACCTTACATCCACTCACTAGCTCCTCTACCCCCCACCTGGCTCCTCAGCAGAGTTCTGCTCCCCAGACCACGGACCCCTGTTTAGGACTCTGCTTCTCTGTGGGGGTTTATGTGAGACCTGGCTTCAGGACAGAGTAGAAACAAACACTTCATTGACTTTCTAACATCTCCATCAATGTTAAGTCACCATGGCTGGCACACAGCAGGTGCCTACTGAAGTTTCATGTAACAAAGAGTTTTCTCTGATCTCCTAGGAAAGTTCCCTCTGCTTCCTCACCTGAGCACCTGGCACAGACGGCCATCTAGGAGAAAGAAACCATCCAGGTACAGCCTCTGGAGTCTGTCCATCTTGGCAAACTGTGAGGTAATATCATCCATCAACTGATCTTTCTCCTCCTGGGAAGCATAGGCAGACACATAGACAGGGGAGAAAAAGAACTTCCTCATGTTGCTCATCTGGCCCCAATAGGTAGCAAAAGTAGACAAAGTAGACAGTCTCCAGGAACACCGCATGTCCACTTGCTGGATAAAGTCCAGATCCAATCTCTCCAAGATCCTCTTGATGCTATAAATGGGCAAAGAGCACATCTGCAGCTTCTTACAGCACAGCTGTAAGACCCTTCCTCTCATCTACCCACTGAAAGAGGAAGGAGAGGAATGCATTCAGGGGTCTTTGCTGAAAGCACAGGTTTACTAACACCTTCAAGGACAGAGTGGGCCCTGTGTCTAGAGAGGCCATCACTGTTTGCCTCTCCTTCATGACTCCTGGTGACCAGGCATCGACCACAGCTCCAGACCACATTCTCCAGAAGTTCCCATGAACCTTCCGCACATCCAGCACCTGGAGTTTCCACCTCCTGCGGGGTCGACAGCAGAGTCTCAGCCCTGAGGCTCCTTCCTTCACCTCTCAGCTGCTGCCCCATGCTCCACCTCTTCCTTCTGTCTCACTTTTTTCTACCCCTTGCCCCTCCAATCCAGCCTGGTGCCCCCACCTGTACCAGCTGAGGGAGGGGCAGGCACAACCTCCTTCAGGGGTCAAGGCAGCTGCCACAAGCATCCTCCACATCGGGAAGCCCCTCCCAGGTTGGGCTCAGCATGGCCAAGGCCTCTCCAACCCTCCTTGCTGGCAGCACAGGAAGCCTGTAGGGCACACTTCAGCACCTAATCTCCCTGCCCACAGCCATCACTTCCCTGGCCGCCCAGGGAACTCCCTTCCAGGGCCCCCCTCACCTGGGGCGATCCTGCTGGGCAGCCAGCATATCCAGCCCATCCAGTGCCACTCGGATCATATCCAGCTCTGTCTTCCTCATCAGGGACCCCAAGGGCAGGCAGGTGAAGGGCCAGGCCTGCACCATTTTCTTCAGGACCTCAGTGTGTCCCCCGCTGAAGGCCTCCATGAAGAGTGGTGGGAAGAGCTGTTTGGGCAGGTCCTCCAGAGCTAGGATGGCCCTGGACTTGTCCTTCAGGAGGCTGCACCCTGCCCACTTCTGGAGCATTCGTGGGGCCCGCTGCCCATCCTCTGGAGTCTGCATGGAAAGGATCCTGGGGGAATGCCCCGCCCAAACACATCATTCACAGCCAAGCTCCACAGCTCTATCTTATACCCATGCAGAGGAAACAGCTGAAGTGGCTGCTTTGGCAATCGATTGATCCAATTTCACTCACTGGGTGTCAAACCAGGCCTGGTGGTTCAGGCCTATAACCCCATGGCTTGGGAGACTGAGGCAGGAGGATCACAAATTCCAGGCCAGCCTAGAACTTAGTGAGACCATGTATCAAAATGAAAAATAAAATAGGGTTGGGGATGTAGCTCAGTAGTAGAGTGTCCCTGAGTTCAATCCCTAACTTCAGTAAATAAATAACTAAAGTGGGTGTCATCGGTTTTCATTTTTAAAATGATCAATTTTTAAATTAATTTACTTACTTACTTATACTTTTCTTTTTTTGGCAATACTAGGGATTGAAGCAAGGGGTAGCTTACCACTGAGCTACACCCTTACCCCTTTTGGTTTGTATTTATCTACTTATTTATTCACTTTGTGGCACAGGATTAAACTCAGGGTGCTTTACCTCTGAGCTACATCCTAAGCCCTGTTTGTTTTTGATGACCAAAGATTGAACTCAGGGTAGTAAACCACTGAACCACATCCTCAGCTCTTTTTATTTTTTATATTGAGGCTCCTTAGGGTCTTGCAAATTTGCTATGGCTGGCTTTGAAATTGTGATCCTTCTGCCACAGCCTCCCAAGCCACTGGGATTACAGACACCCTTCACTCACCACACCCGGCTCCCAACCCTGTTATATTTTGAGACAGGATCTCACTAAGTTGTCCAGATAAGTCTCAAACTCATGATCTTCCTGCCTCAGCTTCTTGAATAGCTGGATTACAGACAGGTACCACCATGAACAGTTTAAATATAACCAATGCTAAAAGCCACATATAGTATTTGAGAGCATTTGGAAGTAAGAGATGGAAAATGCTAACTCTGAGATGAGGCTCAATTGTCACGTATATCTTGTACACGCGACAGCGTGCCACTTTGGAGTGCAGTCCCAGGAAATAAATAGATCAGAATAGAGTGTAACCTATGAAAAATATTGTGTAGTTCCAGGTTTGGTGACCTGCAGTTGTAATCCCAGCTACATGGGAGGCTGAGGCAGGAGGATTACAAGTTCAAAGCCAGGTTCAGCAATCTAGTGAGACCCTAAGCAACTTAGTGAGACCCTCTCTTAAAATAAAAATATATAAATAAAAAGGGTTGGAGATGTAGCTCGGGGGTATAGTGCCCCTGGATTTAACCCCCAGAGACAAAATAAAAACAAACAAAACAAAAAATAGAAAAAGAAAAAAAAAAACATTCTAAGTGAAGGCAACTAAGCCCAAGCATGAGAGTGTTAAGAAACTTTGAGGTACTGAGTGGCTGAATGTTAAATAAGAACATCAGTGCTTTGCTCTGAATAAGGGTTTCCTTACTCTTCATTCATTCAACAGATATTTACTGAAATGCCTGCTCCAGTCCAGCAACCATTGAAGATGTTGTGTCAAATTATTTAAGTAGAGACTTGTCTTAAGACTATCAGACCCAGAGAGAAGGAAGGACAATTATGTTTGGAAAACTGCAGTAGTAATTCATTTGAGTCCAATCTATTTTTTTGAGTCTGTTTCTCTAACTGGAATCAAAGTTACCATGAAGATGCAAAGGAAGAAGTATTTTGAAATTAAAGTTGATAAATACGTGGAAATTCATAAAAAAAAAAAAAAAGAAAAACAGAAGGAAAGAAATTTAATATGACCTAAACCAAAACAGAAATCAAAATTATTGGGATAAAGGCAAAACTGCATTTAGAGACACAAAATGCGGACATCTGATCCTTTGGAGAGACAGAATATGATATTCTTTTTGCCATCACAAACTAGGTGTCACCATTTTTTGTTTCTTTTTTGGTATTGGGGACTGAACCCAGTGGTGCTCTAACACCAATCTACATCTCCAGCTCCTTTTATTTTTTATTCGGAGACAGGATCTTGCTTTTTAATTGCTCAGGCTGGCCTCCAACTTGTGCTTCTCTTGCCACAGCCTCCAGAGTTGCTGGGTTTACAGACATGTGCTACCTGTCCTAGGCTCTAGGTAACTGGGTAAGAGTGGCTAAGAGTAGACCCCATAGAGGTTCTGTTTTGAGTTCAGTTGCCCAAGCTGGTCTTGAACTCGTGGGCTCAAGCAATCCTCCTGCCTCAGCCTCCCAAGTAGCTGGGACTAAAGGTGTATGCCACCAGGCAGCCTGAATGGGGTCTCCATGGGGTTTGGTGACTTACCAGAGCTGGACGATTGGCAGGGAGTTCTGAATCCTAGCAGTGCCAGACAATGACACCGGTTCCAGGCTTCTGTGCTTCTATGGCTCCTTGAAGCTTTTATGGGGTCTTTCTAATCCCCCCTCCTCTTTTCAACTCCTAGCTCCAATCAGAGTTATCTGGTTAAATAGTTGAATCACCACCCACTTAATCCCACTGAACTTCTTCTTTTTTTCCCCAAATTAACTGATTTAATCAAAAGTCCATACCTGAAAGGGAATACCTGAAGTGTAGGGTCTCAATGAAGGACATATTAATTGTTCACTCTATATTATTGATTGACTTTTATTAGTATTTGACTTTTATAGTCCTGAGTGTGAGACAGGAAAGGGTTAAATCTGTTTTTGGTCTTAGGGAAAATCAACTGAATGCATCATTCTTGGGATTTCTTTGGCCATGCCCTCCTATCTGTCTCTCTATATATACACAGAAATTATTTTTTTCGGTACGGGGGATTGAACCTTAGGACACTTCATCTCCAGCTCCTCATATTTTTTTCCTGGAGACACGGTCTCACTCAGTTGCCAAGGCTGGCCTTGAACCTGCCATCCTCTTGCCTCAGTTTCCTGAGTTACCAGGATTATAGGCATGCCCCACCATGCCCAACTGGCCACATTGAATTTACACACATATGTCAGAGTTACTCAGTGTATTAACTGTCACTTGGGTTTTATGTTTCCTAACATACCAGCTCATGTGCCCACTCAGGGAGGGAGAGAGGAACCCCTGAGGACATGGCTGATCTTCCAAAACTTGGGTCCAGAGGATTAGGCTGCAGCTATAATGGGAGCGGAGCTGGGACTGGGCCACTGAGGCTGCATGTGGACACTGGAACTCTGGATCACCAAGGGAGTGGGAAGTATATGCAGCTGTTTTGGGTGCCTGCCTGGGGCTTTGTTTTGGCGGGGTGCAGTTCTCTTGGGTGGAGGTCATGGAAAGATTAAAATATCTGTTTTAGAAGGAGTTTAGAGGTCAGAAGGGAAGTAGCTACAAGAGGGACAACAGAGACCCTTCAATCTCAGTGCTGTCCTTGAGGTCAAGGAGGGAGATGCCTTCTTTGATTCCCCAATAAAGAAAAGGGAGTCTCCATGTGGGATCAGCCCTGTAAACCTGCTGGACAAGATTACCTCCAAAAAAGTGAATTGACACAGAAAGCCAGAGAGCAGTTTCATGGTCAGAACCAGGGGAAGAGAGTCTTGACAAAAAACCACCAAGAGCCAGGCATACTGACCCACACCTGTAATTCAAACAACTCAGGAGGCTGAGATGGGAGAATTGTGGGTTTGATGTCAGCATGGGCAGCTTAGCAAGTTCATGCCTCAACATAAAAAAATGAAAAGGACTGGGCATGGAGCTCAGTGGTAGAGCACTCGCCTAGTGATCCTGAGTTCCATCCCCTGTACTGAAACAGGAAGGCAGGAAGGAAAGAAAGATACACCTAAGTGAACACCAGGAGTGAACGGTGGGCTCTTAGGAGCACGAGAGATAGAAACAAGGCCAAAGGTATCTTTCCCTGTCTCCATGGTAGGTATCACCTGGAGCCTTTTGGTTCTTCCCAAAGTGGGGTATTTCCCAGGATGCATCAACCCTAATCAGTTTCTATGTCTGTTGAGCACATAAGAGAATTCTCTGTAGCATAATTAAAGGTGAGAGTTTGAGTAAAAGCCAATCAGAAATTGGGAAGCATCAGGGTTAAAAAGTTGAGCATGTTCTTGCCACCTGTCAGATGCAAGTGCCTATGGGAAAATGCAAAAGAGATCTTTGTTGGTGTGTGTTGCTGTTGCAGCTCCAGGGATTGAATCCAGGGGTGCTGTCCACTGAGCTCCACCCCCAGCCATATTTATTTATTTATTTATTTATTTATTTATTTATTTATCCGACCTATTTATTTATTTATTTTACCTTCAGTGAAATTTTATTCTAATTCTTTGAAAATTGACAAACCATATCATATTGTAAAACTCAAATCACCAAAACATTTTTTCCCGTTCCCCATATCTCCACTCTCTGTTGTCTCAGTTAAATGACAGTCTCTATAATGAACCTCAACTGACTAGAACTTTCTTTAAGTATCTACATATTTATTTACTTATTCTTATTAGGCATATGTAAAACCAGAATTCATTTTGATTCATTGTACACAATTGCAGCACATCTTTTTATTTCTCTGGTTGTACAAATGTATGTTGCAGTCTTATATGTCTACAGCCCTTTCAAAATTTGAGATAGCCCTGGGTAAGTTGCCAAGGCTGGCCTGGAACTTGTGATCCTCCTGCCTCAGCCTTCTGAGTTGCTGGGATTACAAGTATGCACCACCAAACACAGAGAGTTGCTTTTTTTGTTTTTGTTGGTTTGGGCTGGGCCTTTTACCTAAGTGTTTAGCAGAAATTACCCATGTTCATTTCAGTTTTGTTTGCAATTGAAGCATGCTTAGGATTATTTTTAAGACATAAATGGGGGTTTTTGATGAGAAATGTTTGAAGCCCAGCCTTCAAATTTGACATGTCTTTACCTCTTTCTTGCTTTGGGGCATCTCTTGAGGCAGCTGAGCAAGAGGGTTGAAATGGCAAGGTGTCACTCTCGGCTGCCACCCTTGACTTGGTCCTTGGGACTAGAGACAGGTAGATTTTTCTGCCACCCAAATAACAATAGAGTGGCTCTCCAAAAACTGACTTTAGAAGGGACAGAAAATGCAGGACCCCAAGTAAAGTCCGGCCCATCCAGGAGGCAAAGGAAGACAGGGTTTCAGAGGCTGCATAAGGTGCTTTGAAACCATTATCATTGGCTGCAAGGATTCAGTAACAAGGGTGGCCTTGGTCCAGGATGACAGGGACCTGCTGTGTGGATATCTTCTCAGAAAAAATAATTGTGAGCAGGACGCAGTGGTGCATGTCTATAATCTCAAATACTTGGGAGGCAGAGGCAGGAGGATTTGAAGTTCAAAGTCAGCCTGAGCAACTTAGTGAGGCCCTAAGATTTTGCATAAGGCTGTGGTTCTGTGAGTCTTTTGTGATGGCTCCTGTTAGCAGGCAGTTGTGGTCCAGAATGCCCACTTCCTAGCAAACTGCCAGAACTGTTGTGTTGGAGTGGTGTCATTTTGATGGAAAACTTTCACCATTTGCTTCACCTGTAAGTACACAGGAGTTCACAGCTGATAGACATCCTCAGCAAGGATGCAACCAGTGTTGGTTTCCTTGAGTTGTCTGAAACTGATGGCAGTTTTTTGGAGTGCATGTGGTTGTAGGAAAGTATTTAAAACTCTTTAAAACCAGGAAACAAGCATGGGGACTATCAAAAGACCACTGGCCAATGTCCTAGGGATAGGTATGATCATCCTGCTTTCTTGCTTATTTACTTATTTTTCATACCAAATATTGAACCTAGGGGCACTATACCACTGGATGCCAAAAGCTCTGTCCTTGACCCTGATGACAATTCAATAACAAGGACACAGTTTTGAGAAAAAGAAAAAAGAATGTTTATTACTTTGCTCACAAAGGAGGAACACAGGGGACTCCTGTCCCAAAGACTGTGATTCTGCCCATCAGCAGGAACAGGTTGTTTTTAAAGAGATGTTTCAGAGAAAAGGAGATTAGAGAGAAATCAGGAAGGAGATAAGAGAAAAGAAGATCAGGGAGGAGAAGGTTAGGGAAAAGATTTGGGAAAAAGAAACAAAATGTGTAAGTATCAAAGCCACAAGGGATATAGTCAAAGCATCAAGGAAAACCCTGTTATTCACTGAACCACATCCCCAAACCCCACATTTTGGAGGAACTGGGGGTTGAATGCAGGGTTGTTGGACCACTGAGCCACATCCCAAGCCCTTTTCATGTTTTACTTTCAGACAGTGTCTCACTAACTTGCCCAGACCTTCCTTGAACTTTCAATCCTCCTTCCTCAGCTCCTGAGTTGGTGGACTTAGAGTGTGTTCCACCGTGTCCACTACAATCCACATTTTTAAACCCCCCACAAATTGTATTCAGTAAAAGAACAAAGTACCAGAAATAGCTTTTTCTTTTTTTTTTTTTTTTGGGTACCAGGTGATGAACCCAGGGACAGTGAACTGCTGAGTCACATTTCCAGCCTTTTTTTTCCCTTTCTTTCTTTTTATTCAATAAATACAACCTTAAGAAAAATAATAGTTTAATTATATAGTGTGTTAGGCAATTAGGCCTTTCCTATTATTCAGTCCCCTGATTTCTGAAGCTTATTGCTTTGAGGTAAGATAAAACATTGTACTGATCCATTGAAAAATTAATAGAGACACAATTCCCTGAATTACTGAAACCTAGGCATTAAATGAACTTTACCAGCTTCGTTCTTACTAACTTATTTCTCAGAAATGCCCTTAGTGGCCCCAGGGATGTAGGTCTCTCTGTGCTGACACCAAGCTGATGTCAGAGCTGCAGTGCTTCTAATTCTCAAGGCTGCTCTTCCTGGCTCTTTTGTCGTCTTATGTAACTGATGTCTCTGTTTGCTTCTGCCTCTGCTTACACTTCTGTACTACTGCATCTCTCGTCTGGGCTCTGAGGCTGTAGGTCTGCATCCTTGGACTCAATCAGCCTTGGATTGAACATGGTTGAAAATGAGTGTACCTGTGCTGAATGTGTAGAGACTTTTTCTTGTCACTATTTTCTAAACAGCATAGTGTAAACCGCTATGTATTCTTCCCATTGTATGCGGTGACATAAGGAATGTTGAGGTGATTTAAAGCACACAGGAGCATGTGCATAGGTTATGTCCATAGCAGGAGGAACCCGTGGGCAGTTACAAAGCATGGGAATTCTTTAGCGTGTTCCCCAACAAACAATGGGTCATTGAAGTAATCAAAATGAAAGTGTAAAATGCCTGCAGACCAATGAACAGGGCCACACAAGATATTCAAACATGTGGATACAGCAAAAATAATTCTAAGTGGGAAGCTTCCAGTAATAAATACCTACATTAGGAAAAAATCTTAAATAAATGGCCCAATACTGCATGTCAAGGGACTGGAAAAAAATAAATATGGACAATGCCCCCAATTAGTAAAATTGGGAGAAGATATGAATTAATTAAACTTTTCAAGTAGCTGGATTACAGACATGTGCCACTCCAACCAGCTTTTTGTACTTGTTTGTTTTTGTCTTGGGGACCAGGCATTGCAACAAAGGGTGCTTCGTCACTGAGCCACACCCTCAGGGGGGATTTTGAGACAGGTTCTTGTAAACTTGCTTATAATCTCACTAAATTGATGAGGCTGCCTTTGAACTCATCATCCTCCTGCCTCAGCCTCCTGAACTGCTAGAACTATAGCTGAGCATCACCAATCCAGCAATTGCAGTTGTTTTTGGAAAAGAATCTTTCAGGACATCAATTTTACATACCTGTGCATACTGATTAAAGAATGCATTCCATTGTTTTCATGTGGGTTCTGGTTCTTTCTTTTTGATTATTTCTACAGATAGACAGCTCTATTCCAATTAAACCTTCCCAATATGGTCACATCATTTTTAGAATTATTTGTTTACTCTTTCTGTGATGCCTTGGATGGAACCTAGGCCCTTCCGCATGCTAGGCAAGTGCTCTACCACTGAGTGATTCCCCAGCTCCCTGAATTTGTTTTGATGAAGTTCACTCATTTCTCTAGAAAAGCAAGGGTTCTGTGTTCCTAGACTGTACAGGTGGAATTGGCCAGGGTTCCAGAAGGGGTTCTACATTGTTTTGATCCAGATGCACAATGGACTCTGCATCTTTCAGTATCCACTCCAAATGTTGTAGTTAAAGCATCATCCTGGAATTTCATAGATTGATTTCTAGACCACTCATATATTGTTGAGAACCATGGCCAGGACAAGATGGTGCCTGGCATTTTGCCAGAAGGGGAGGCTCTTGCTGCCTCAGGTGCCTGCTACTTTTGAGTTCTCGTGGAGTTTCCATTGAGTTCTCGTGGAGTTCCAGTGCAGTTTGCATGGGTTATGAAATAAAGTTTGTTCTTGCTTGAATCTACAAGTGGCTCGTGACCTCCTGGTTATTTGTGCCCAGCCAGACTGTGGCATTTGGTGGCCCGTACAGGGAATGCCTGAAGCTTGGGAGTAAGTGAAACTGCTCGCCCCTGAGGGCAGGGCGAGGGAATGGGTGACCATTTCCAAAAACAAAGTGTTCTAGTTTTGATTTGTTTTGTTTTGTTTCAAGCTGCCTGTCCCTAGAAATTTCTCAGGCAAACTGGGGAAAGTGGTTGGCTCAAGGTTTGAAGTTGTTCAGCCCTGAGGAAGAGATAGAGATAGACCTCGGATACACATGTCAAGAAAATAGAAAAACTGAAAAAACAAATTTTTGTTCCATTTTGTTTTGGTTTTGTTTTGTGTTATCTTGTTGGGTTGTGTTATCTTTATAGCAGAAATATGGAATTAAAAATTAGTAAAAACCAAACCTAAAGGGTGTTAAGTAAATTACTAGAGGAAGGAGGCATCTCAGTAAAATCAAGGCATACTTTAAGACGATACAAAGGACATACTTTAAGACGATACAAAGTTGTAGCCCATGGTTCATCAAAGAGGGTTTGTTAAATATATCACAATGGAAACATCATGGTGAAGATTTAAAAAGGATAGAAAAGGAAGGCCCAGGAACTCTGCCAGTTGGCACATTACCATTATGGATGTTGGTACAATCTCTTTTGCTTGGTCAATGAGAAGACATTTTAGATCAAGTAAAAGAGGAAATCTC
Organism: Marmota marmota marmota; assembly: GCF_001458135.2. NCBI lineage: Eukaryota > Metazoa > Chordata > Mammalia > Rodentia > Sciuridae > Marmota > Marmota marmota. The sequence continues at coordinate 70,122 of NW_026007276.1, forward strand.
TCGAGTTAGTCAGACAGAGGAAGAAAGTTTAGAGAAGAAAAGGCTATCAGGGGACAAGTTACAATGGGAGGTTGCTACTAACACCTTTCAATCACCAGAGGGCATGGGTGTCCAACCAACAGCTCTATCTATGGAGACAACATATGCTGAGTGGCCCTCAACCCCCATAGTTGATAGATGGGATCCTGAGACAGGACCTCAAAGATTAGCATGCCCTGTATTTGAGGAAGCAGGAGGGCAGTGAATTCACCATGCTTTGGATTTCAAAACAGTGAAGCAGCTGAAAGAAGCTGTAACAACCTATGGTCCTCAAGCGCCCTTCACTGTAAGCATGGTCAAATCCATTGCCAACTTGAACATGACGCCAGCAGATTGGACTAGTATGTGCAAAGCTGTGCTAAATGGAGGACAATATCTGTTATGGAAGGTTGCCAATCAGGAATTTTGCATGGAGATGGCTAGGCAAAATGCAGCAGCTGGTTATCCTCAGAGAAATCTAGATATGTTGTTAGGAGAGGGACCTTATGATGGTCAGCTGCAACAAATTAGATATGATCCTGCCATATACTCACAAATTGCTTCAGGTGCAGTTAGGGCATGGAAAACTTTACAGGGGCATGGAGATTTACAAGGTCAATTATCTAAGGTAATACAAGGAGCTAATGAACCTTACACTGAATTTGTAGATAGGCTTATACAAACAGCTACTAGAATCTTTGGGGAATGTAGAACAAGCGATGCCATTAATTAAACAACTAGCCTATGAACAAGCAAATAGATGGTGCAGGGAGGCCATTAGACCATGGAAACATGGAGATTTAAACACATATATTAAATTATGTAGAGACATTAATGAACAGGGGCAAGCCTTGGCAGCTGCAGTACAACAAGCTTTAGGCACCAGGCCAAAAATATGCTACAATTGTGGACAAACAGGACATTTTAGAAGGAGTTGCTCCATAGGAGGAGGGTTTAACAAAACTGTATATGATCAAAGGGGTAGAATACCAGGTATTTGCCCACGATGCCATAGAGTGAGACATTGGGCTAATGAATGCCATTCTCATACCACTATAGAGGGTACTCTGTTATTAAAAAATGGACAAGGACCAGGTATTTACCCACAATATCATGGAGGAAAAAATTGGACTCCATTGCCAAAAAACGGACAGGGGGCCTCAATGCTCCAGGGCCCACGATCACAAATATACAGGGCAATGGAGGAACCCAGGAACACCATCAGGGTAGTGCCCAGGACACATTACTCATTAGATCTCTCATCAGACAAACCAGAGGGAGCGCAGGGTTGGACATCTGCACCTCCGCCAGAGTAGTACTAACTCCAGAGATGGGAGTTCAAATCATTCCCACAGACGTAAAAAACTCTTCCCCAAGGAACAGTAGGCTTACTATTAGGATGCAGTTCTTCTACTCTAAAAGGACTTATGACAAGTTCTGGGGTAATCTATCCCAATTATGAAGGTGAAATACAAATTATAGCCAGTTCTCTAAGGGGTATATCTAATTTCACCAGGTGATAGAATAGCAGAGTTATTAATAATACCCAGCCTACATGATAAATTTTCCAGTCATACTATAGAAAGAGGTTCCAGGGGATTAGTCTCCAGAGGTGTAGATTGAGTTATGCTTTCTTTAAATTTAGACTCTCACCCAATGCTAAAACTAAATATTCAAGGACATGAATTTAATGGGCTACTGGATACAGGTGCAGACCTTAGCAACATCTCTCGTCAAGAATGGCCAAAACATTGGCCATTACAACAAGCCACTCAAACACTTTGAGGCCTAGGAGTGGCAACTAATCCACATAGATGTGCAATGGTATTAGATTGGAAGGATCGTGAAGGATGTGAAGGAACTATACAGCCATATATATATATATACATCTTCCTATAAATTTATGGGAATGAGATGTCCTAGATCAATTAGGTTTGACATTAACAAATAACATCAATCCAAATGCACCCACTATTAGGGCTAGACAAGGTTTTAAAAAGGAAAAAGATTATGAGAACAAGAACAAGGTATAGCAGCACCAATACAAATAGATCAAGAAATACATAGATATGGATTGGGATTTCAGGAGGGGTCACTGAGACAATAAAAATTACTTGGAAATCAGAAAGAGCAGTATGGGTTCCTCAGTGACCCCTGACTAAAGAAAAGATACAAGCAGCCCATGACCTGGTCAAACAACAATTAGTGGAGGGACATATACAACCTTCCATATCTCCCTATAATACTCCCATTTTGGTCATTAAAAAGAAATCTGGTAAATGGAGGTTATTGCAAGATTTAAGAGCCATTAATAATGAGATGGTTATTATGGGACCTGCTCAATCGGGGATTGCCCAATTGTCTGCTTTGCCAAAAACCTGGTATGTTTTAGCTATAGATATTAAAGATTGTTTTTTTTTTTTCAATTCCAATTCATCCTGAGGATAGTCCACGTTTTGCATTTACTATCCCTGCACTGAATCATGAAGGTCTTGATCAGAGATGAATGAAAAGTACTCCCTCAAGGGATGGTTAACAGCCCAACTATGTGTCAAATTTATGTTAACAAAGCAATCCAGCCACTTAGAAATCAAAATCCTGAACTACAAATATTTTACTATATGGATGATGTATTATTAGCACACAAAGATAAAAACACACTGCTAGAATGTTATGCCACACTTACAAATTTATTTAAAAATTATAATCTAGAGATAGTAATAGATAAAGTACAATTAAATTTTCCAATTAATTATTTAGGAGTTCTATTATCCTCAACCATGGTCCGTCCACCAAAAATTCAAATACGAGTAGATCAACTCAAATCACTTAACAACTTTCAAAAGTTATTAGGAGACATAAATTGGATAAGGCCTTATCTAGGCATACCAACAGGAGAGTTGGGACCTTTATTTGATATCCTAAAAGGTCCATCAGATCCAAATTCACCCCGCATGTTAACACCTCAAGCAAGAAAGGCATTAAAAATCATTGAAACATATATGGAAAATATGCATTTGGATAGAATTGACATAAGCTTTCCTTTATTATTTATTGTACTACCAACAAAAAATATTCCTACAGGAGTATTTTGGCAAGAAGGTCCATTATTGTGGATACATTTATCTTATTCTCCAAACACTATTCTTACTAGGTATCCTGAGGCTGTAGGACAATTAATACTCAAAGAAATAAAAGCAGCAAAGAGAGTGTTTGGAATTTCTCCCAATAAAATTATTACTCCATATACTATGGATCAAATTCATGAGTTAGCTAATGAGTTAAATTACTTGGGCAATAATCATGTGCAAATCTAATGTTTCATTTGATAATCACGTACCATCTAATACTTTGCTGTCTTTTTGGTCTTAGCATCCTATAGTTTTTCAAAAAATGACGAGAAAAACACCTATCATGAATGCTCCAAATATACTCACAGATGGGTCAAATAATGGTAGAGCAGCAGTAGTTACCCCTGATCAAACTTTTACATTACCCAAACAATCAGCTCAAAAGGCAGAGCTTAATGCAATATTACAAGCTTTTGTGATGTTTAAAGATTCCGTATTTAATTTATTTTCCGATAGTCAGTATATAGTTAATGCTATAGTATCTCTTGAAGATGCTGGTATGATTTCCCCTTCCTCTATTGTTTTCTCTTTGTTTTCCACTATACAAAGTCTAATCTGGGACAGAAAAGATCCATTCTTTATAGGACATATCAGGGCACATACAGGATTTCCTAGAGCCCTTAGTTTGGGCAATGATTTAACAGATAAAACTACACATGAAATGCATATTTTTTCTACGCTAGAAGAAGCTACAAATTTTTATATATCCTTCCATGTCAATGCAAATACTTTAAAAAAGCATTTTAAAATAACTAAGGAACAAGCTAGACAAATTATAAAACAATGTCAAAATTGTGTCACCTTTTATTACAAGTTAATCTTGGAGTCAATCCTAGAGGACTGATACCTAACCATATTTGGCAGATGGATGTCACACACTTGACAGAATTTGGAAAATTAAAATATTTGCATGTTACAGTTGATACTTCTTCCGGATTTTTGATGGGCTCCCTTCATTCCGGAGAAAATACTAGAGATATTATAGCTCACTGCTTACAAAATTTTACCACTGTGGGCATTCCAAAACAGTTAAAAACAGATAATGGCCCTGGCTATACTTCTATCTTTTTAAAACAATTTTGCTCATCATTTGGCATTACTCATATAACAGGAATCCCATACAATCCACAGGGACAACGCATAGTTGAAAGAGCTCATCAAACTATTAAAATATACTAATTAAAGCAAAAAGAGGGAATTGGGAAGGGGTATGTATCCCCCAAAGATAAACTTTAAATAACCCTTTTTACTCTAAACTTTTAAAATTTGGATTCATCAGGGCTTAGTGCTATGGAAAGGCACATGTGTCCAAAAAATGCACATAAACCCAAGGTACTTTGGAAGGATATTCTAACAGGACAATGGAAAAGTCCTGACCCAGTGATTGTCTGGAGTTGGGGGTCTGTTGTGTGTTTCTACAGGGAGAACAGCAGCCGATTTGGATTCCAGAGAGACTGACTAAAGCAATTTCTACAGACCAAAAAGAAGATGATTTGGCTCACATCCATAACAGCTGATATCCACAACTCCAGTTTAGCTATCCTTACATCTGCCACAGTGGTTCTCCCACACCTGGAGGCTAATGAATAATGAACACCATTAAGGCCTATTTCAAATGTAAAAAACCTTGGGGCTTGCTTGTGGGAATACCTTCAGACCCATATGCAAGTTACATAAGGATGGGATATTAAAAGAAGAGTCAAACCCAGGTGGTAACCAGGATGCTTTTTTCAATATCTATTTTATTATTGCCCTTTCCCAAATCATGAAGTTCTATTTTGTTTTTTTGAGCTCATACAGACCTAGGTTAATTAAGGTTTCCATAGCAAAAGGAAAAGAACATCTTGCCCTGGTCATGACCCTTCTACTTAGCATGGTTGTTTTACAAAATGGGAGTCACAAAACTATATGGAGTCACTTTGGCTGGAATATCACACAAACAGTGGAACCCATTCCTATCTGCCTGATCCAGCCACTCTTACACACCAGGTCCTGTTGATCATGACATCCTACATTTCTGTGCTGTCTCACACCACAAATGAACCTAGAGTCAAAATGAGCAGCTCAAAGAGAGGTGAGTGCTTTATCCCCAGGGCTCTGGGAAGACCAAGAGCCCTTAAAAATCTTCCAGTGTTCAAGGGGTCTGGAGGCACCAGAATATCTTCAAGTTTTTTCAGTCATAGTAACTCTTAAAAGAACAAATTATGACACATCTCATTTTGCAGATCTTTGGCTTTATTTGAACCTAGAATACAGCAGCAGTGTAGAACAAATGCTGGTCAGAACTTCCGCCCACCACATGTGCAAGTTAGATTAGAGCCACAGAAAAGGAACTTCCATGAAGAGGGGGTGAGGCACATAGTTCATTGTTGTGGGACCATGAGCTGGATGTGAATGGCCCAGACTCTGCTACCTGTTCCAAGAGCCAGCTGCAGTCTGCTTACACATCAAAGTGGGTTCCAGTTCACTCTGTGTGGAGAAGCCTTCAGGCCCAAATCAAAACACATCCACAGGAAGCTGTAGGATAACTCAAATGAAGACTGGGTGGACCTCATTCTCATCCTTGGATGGGAAGCTAAGGCTAAGGTCACTGCACAACCTCATCAGCCCAATCCTCATCTGAGTCCCCAGAAGGGAGCTGTCCCTTAGGGCATCTTGGTCTAGGACAAGGCAGGGCCACCCATTTGCCCACAGCCACTTCATCCATACTCATTTTCTGACCATATGCTGATTCAAAAGAGGCCACCTTGTGTCCTTTGGTAGAGAGAGATGGGAAGTGTTAGGGGAAGGTCTGTCTGTTATGTGCAACCTGCCCCCCCCCCCGAGCTTGTAATTTATTCAGTTTCAGTTTGAAATATTTGCAAGTGTTATCTACCTATATGATTCTACTATTTTGCTGAAAAGGAACTTGGATACCTTCAATGGGCATCACCCGTTGAACTGAGAACAGACTACCTAGGTGGATGACAGGCAATGTTTGGTGAGGCCCAGAGGCTCTGATCAATGTGCAGCATGGACATCTCCTGCAGGCACCGGAAGCCAGACAATGGGGCCTGTCATATGCACAGATGCCCTTGCCTCCAGTGTATCCAGAGACCGGGATCTGAGGTTTCTGGGTCTACATGAAGATCCATGAGGAAGGGCCAGTGTTGAATGTCTGGGTGGCCCTGAGGTCCACTGAGAAGAGATTTTCTTGCAATGGCTCATATTCAATGCCTATGTAGAATGTTCCAGGCCACCTGTGTGAACCTGCATGTGTTAAGCCACAGAGTAGCCACACATCATGACTAGATATTCAATTTGATCCCTTGATTTCCTGGGGTTGAACCTCATTGTTCACCAAGTACCCAGTGCCTTCTTTCTCCATCAGCACCTGGAAAATCCCAAGGTTTCTTTAGAAAGCCAGGTAAATCCATCACAGAGAACATCAGAAGACTAACATTGAGATTCCATTTATTTCTGACTATTTATGGACCAGCCATGAAAGAAAGTAGCATATTCCTGTGCCCATCAAGCCTGAATCCCATTCTAGAAATCCAGGTCCCTATTTATGTTTCTATAAAGACACATGTTCTGAAGTTCCTATCCTCAGGGGTCTTCCCTCCAATGTAGCCCCCTGCTGCACTTTCTTTCCCCATCCACACTTCAGGCAATGTCTGAAATGGTGGGCTCTGTGTTCCCTCTAAGATGATTCTACATCCTGGTTATACATCTAATTGCCTAGAAGTATGCTTTATATACACACCCAACTAGGCAGCTGTTGGACAGGAGCACTGAATGAGGCCCTGGTTGTAGATGAATTTGTAGCCACATTAAAGATAGGGGACATTATTGAAAATAAGGACGTTTGGCAGCCTAAAGTCCTTCAGTATTGCTGTGAGCTCAGCACAGAATTGGGAACACCTCCCTGGGTAGATGGCACCCTGGGCTTCATAGCTCTCCAGAGGGTCAGGGTACAGCTCTATGCTCCACTGGCTCAGCCTGGCAGTGTGAAGCAGCAGGTCCCTCAGGGCTGACATAGAGAGGTGGTTCACATGGAAGCTCAAAATCCTGAGCTGGAAGCAGCGGCTCAGGGCATGCAGGATGGCCTGGAGCTGGGAGCCCATGATCCTGCAAGCTTCCAAGTCCAGGCTCTTCAGGGTGGCTGCAACATTGTGAAGCAGAATTTTGAGGGGCTCTTGATTTAATTTGGTCAGTTTGATGCCCCTCAGTTCCACGTGTCTGAGCTGTCTGGTGTTTGGACATCGGGAAAGATAATTCCAGACAGAATCTGACAGTGGGCAGTTGGTTATTGAGAGAGTCTTCAGGGAGGGTCTTCAGGTGCCTAAGGAGAAACCAGGCAGTTAGTACTGAGGCAATGTCAAGGTGGGAGAAGACAAATTGGCCCAAACCCAAAGTCACCCTGGTGATCTGACAATGGTCCACACTTAGGATGCTGCCTTTTGCAGAATCTGGTCACTCACATCACCCCATGACAGAGTGAGCCTTCCACCACCACTCCTGTGACCAGATGGGTACACATCTCTACAGCTCCCCTCCTCACTGCCAAGCAGAAGGCCAGAACTCTGGCCACAGGAGGTCAGGGGGAGTCACATACAAAGGACAAACTCAGGCAAGATGAAGGAAACCCACTGGGTTTGTTCACCTGCGGGGCTCACACGCTGTACCCTCCATCCCTGCTCCTCACCCTCAACTCCAGAATCACCACCTGAGGCTCAGAGTAGCCTTCCCCAGGTGTGCATTACAGGCAGCTCCTCTGCTACCTGCTGGAGAGCACAGAGCTTCCCTGTTGCAAGATGCAGGTGTGGGGCTATCCTCCTTCAGTGCCCAGTCCTCTACCCTGTCTCCCACTGCCTTTGCTGGACAAGCCTTCCAGGGAAGAAACATCACACCTGCTCACTAGTTCCTGTCCCCCACAACTGGCTTTCCAGCAGAGTTACGCTTCACAGAACATGGACCCTGGTTTAACCCTTTGGTCTAGCACAGGTTAGGAGATGGAGCTTCAGGATACAATAGAAACAGATGATGGGTTATTTACCTTCCAGTGTCTTGTTCACCATGAGAGTGTCAGTGGCTGGCACATAGTAGGTACCCTTTCTGACAGAGATGCTAAAGCAATTCTGTGGTCTTTCAATAAATGGTGCTGAAATAAAAGATTTCCATCTTGTGAGGGATGAACCTCAACCCTTATTTAAGTCAACTCTAAAATGAACAGAAACCACACACCTAAACATACAACCTAACACTAAGCATCCTTGAATTCAGGGTTATAAAGGGCAGCTGCCTATTTTTATAAATAAAGGATGTTTTAGGAACACAGCCTTGTTGATTTGTTGTGAATAATTCCTTTTTAAGGATTATTATTTATAATGGTAGTAGAGGTAAAAGACTGTTCAGGAGTTGAAAATTTTTGAAACTGAAGTTGTATATACAGAGTTCAAATACTGTTTGGCCTACTTTCATGTCTGTTTGAAATTTCTCATAATAAAAACTTGTTTTTGTTTTTTTAGTCTACCATCAGATCTACTCTGGACTATCTCAAGGTCATCCCCATAAGCTCCATCACTCTCCTTCCCATTTCTCTCCAGTAGAGTATGTGACTCAGGGCTCAACCAATCCTAGAGTCCCCTGAATGTTCTGTGGAAGCCAGCCAATTACCCACCAATCTAACATGCTAAGCACAAATGTGACATCATGGTGGTACTCAATGAATATTAGAGAAATATATTATAAGTAAAATTATGGGAGGTTCTGTCTGCATACACCCTGAAGTTGAAACTAATTTACCTTCCCTAATACTTCTATAAACATGTTAATTAGCTCCTACCTCTTCCTTTCAAAAGAAGACTGTGGGACTAGAGTGTAGTTCAGTGGTAGAGTGTTTGCCTAGCATGCCTGAAGCCCTGGTTCAATATGTAGCACCACAAAAAAATAAAATAAAAAGGAAAACACTGAAATTTGAAACTTTCTCAGCAACACACCCTGAAACTTTCTTCAAGAAAAATAAAACTCTTATCAAGGGAGGCATTATTGCTGAATATATGCTCTATTTCCTCATTATGTAATAATAAAGACAATCAATAAAACACATACCACTTTCACAGAAAAGACCAGAATGTGCTCCCAAACTTTATCAATCCCCTGGTTTCTTTACACACATGAATTGTCATTATGTGTGTGGCTCATCACCATGATGGAAGTGAATTGAAATTAAAAAGAAACAGCAAACTAAATAGCTATCAAAGATTCAAAGTAGAGCTGTTGTATGTGACTTGTTGTCTCAAATCAAGTGGTTCTGGCTTGATTTGAGACACCTGCACATTCTGGCCACCTACAGAGCTCTCTTTCAGATTCCCCAGTGGCTCTGAGCACATGGCTGCACTGTCAAAGCAGTGAGATCCTGGTATACATTAGAAATAACCAGCAATTCTGTGCAGGAAGCCCCCCCCCCCTTCTTTGCTTATTATAGTTAGCCTTTACTTTCAAGCTCACACAAAAATATCACTTCTTGCAAAATGCCTTTTCATTCCCTTCATTGAAAATTGGTTATTGTATTCTGCCACTCATTAAATGGAAAGGTTCTACAGCGAGTCTGTCTAGCATAGTGAGACCCTGCTAAATTTTCAGAGTGAATGCTGAATAAATTAAGATGAACAGGCATCAAAATCCTTCCAGAATCCCTTCTGGGAATTATCTTTGTTCAATGGTAGTACTATCCCCCTGGGACTAAGAGCAGTTTTAAAGGCCCACATTCCTAGGTCAAAGGCTTTTACAGGTGGGAGGTGAAGGGGATTATAATTGAGAGGTTATTCTATTTTGGGGAGGTGGATGGGGCTGGTGTTACCCTACATTCACTGAATAGTGTTTCTTCCACTCAGCCCAAGTTCAATATCCTGCCAACTTGAGGGCAGAAACTTTTCTACCTGGGCCCATCGGGCTTTCTTCAAATTCAGTCTGAAAGCTTTTATCAAAATCATGAGACCAGAGCTATAGTTATTGTCAACCTAATGGGGCTTAAGTGTCACTGTTCCTCACTTGCACAGTTCTTACAATAAGAAAGCATTTCTAAGTAGGCATTTCTGGCAAACTGCTTAAAGAACTCACTGGGGGGGAAAGGATCTAAATCTTGAAGACACACATGTATAATGTGCTGTGATTTATTTACTCATCCTAAATACTCACCTTCACATCTAATTTTGAATTCATTTTCATGAAGAGGGAGACCCCTACATCCAAACTCAATAAGGAGGTTAGGTGAACCCAAAGAGGAAAAGAACAAAACTGTTATAGAACAGAAAGCTGCCTGCTGTTTAGAAACAAACTTGGAATGTTCACAAAACACCTAACACTTGTCCCTTCCCCCCAAACATCCGAAGAACTCAGTGGATGTCAAAGATCCAAAAGACTCAGTGTGGAACCCTCTCCTTGTTCTGGAAGAGAGGGACAGTAGTGAAAAAATGAGATAAACCAGCACCTGTCTGACTCAAAGAAAAGGACATTTCTGGTCAACTGGGTTTCCACAGAAGCCCGGCCACCTCTGGAACACCAAATTTGGTCTCAACAGGGTCCTGGGGCATCCTGGCAATATACTCACAGGGACATACTCTCTTTGTAGCAGTTGGGATTTCCCAGCTTGTCAATTCCAATTTAGACCCTAAATTGGCATCCTAAGGCCATGGTTGAAAAAAGGTGAATGGAAACAGAAGGGACAGTAACAAAGGAAGGACAGAGAAGAGGTAGGATAGAGATGCAACAGAGGGGGCCCTCAGAAAGAAAGGCAAGGAGGGTGTTCCTGCACCTTTAGGCCCCCCTCCCCACCGAAAATAGTCATCAACCAAGGCCTAGATGAGGTTTAACGTGTAAAGAAAAAGTAAAAAGGGAACAGCACTTGTTAGTTTCTTTACCTAGGTACTCATCAGAATGAAATTTCAGGAAATGTCACCACACTTACAAAAAAGATCCCAGTGGGAAAGACGAACATGAAGACCAGAAAACCAAGAAGGAAAAGTCAAGTTAACCTGTGAGTATCCTGAGTATCACTCTAGTCCGCAGCTGCTGCAGTGTCGTCATCCTGCTCCAACTGCTTATTGATCACCAAGGACCACAGAGTTCTCATATTGCCTGATCGTGACGTCCACCGCTCGTGGGCGCCCATCCCAAAGTTCCATCCTCCTGGAGGACTCCGCCCCGCCAGCAGCTGCCTCCCCTCCGGGATCACTGCTGACCCTGTGACCATCCTGACCCTGGACAGCAATTGGCCAGAAGCCATCTCTGCAGTCCTGAACCCAGTCCAGCGCCAGAGTGATTACCGCCATCCCACACTCATCCAAGTGCTCCCTCCAGCGTCCAGGACACAGACTCCAGCCCAATGCGCAGCCACAGAGGGCCAGAGCTCGCTGCCTCCATCCCCCACGAATAGCCCTTGGATGCCCTGTCAAGCCACCTGCAAGAACACCCTGGCCACAGATGCCCCATCCCCACCGTGCATCACCAAGGCCCCCAGAGACCAGCTATTGGCCAGCACTATTGCTGCCATTGTGCAATCCATCATCTGTGTGGTCATGTTGGAGTTTCCCCCCCCAAAGGCGTGACCAATCTGTACTGGCCCAAGCAGTCAAGTTCTCCATTCATCTTTGCAGGTGGTCAGGGCAGGTATAGCAATGGCAGCGACAGTGCGAGCTTTACCCACACTACCCCATCCATGTGCCTCAACCCTGACCTGGAGGGACCATGTCTAGAGGCCTATACCATTCAAGGACAGTATGCCATTCCACAACCAGATTTGACCAAACTGCACCAGTTGGCAATGCAACAGTCTCATTTTCCTATGAGGCATGGCAACACTGGTTTCAGTTCAGGTTTGGATGCATCTGCTCAGACTACTTCTCATGAACTCACCATTCCAAAGGATTTGATTGGCTGCACGTCAAGGCGCCAAAATCAATGAGATCCTTCATTTGTTGGGGCTCAGATCAAAATTGTGAACCCAGTGGAAGGATCTAGTGATCCTTCCCTGGATCTGCTGCTAGCATTAGCCTGGCTCAGTATCTAATCAACGTCAGGATTTCCTCGGAGACTGGTGGCATGGGGAGCAGCTAGAGCAATGTAGATTCATCCATAATCCCTTTCTGCTGTTCATCACCACGCATGATCCATCTGTGTAGTTTCTGAATAGTCAGCGATTCCAGGTTTTAAATAATTTGTAAGTTTTCAGTTTCTACACACTATCGTCCACTCGTGATTTTTTAATTAAAGTGAATTAATTCCTTTCTCTGTTCAGCTGTTAATGCAGAGATCCATATTTAGTTTTATAAGCTTCTTCTTCTTTTTTTTTTTTTGCTCATGAATTTTTCTGTTTGTCACAGAAATGTAAGAGTGGACTATTAATACATTTAAGTATAGTTCTGTAATGTCAGGAATTTTTCAAAAAAAATTAAAAAGTGGACTAGAGTTTTTTCTTTGTGGCTAGAAACTGGATGCCAGAGTGATTTATGTGGGTTTTATTCCTGTTGACTTTCTGTTATGTTTGTACCTTTTGTCCCTTACAGGACCCTGATTGGGTTTTGAATAGAAGCCTTTATTGCAATTAAGATATTTTCTCCTGTTCACCGCTCCCATGTTTTTTATTCACCCTCCATCCTTTCTTCCTACAACCCTGTATTTAGTGGCCCCTTGTGAAACCTTATGCTCAGATTGAGGATTAGACTTTGCTAGGACTTAACTGTAGAACAGGTGTGCAGTTCCATGGTTGGAGACAGCGACCTTACTCCAAGCTTCGCCTCTAACCTCTAGCAGCTCTCAGAAGGGTGGCCACAGCAATGAGGTGCGCACCTAAAGGGCGCCCTTTCCCCAGGCGAGCTGCAGCACAACCGCTTGCCAAAGGCGGCTGGGGTCCAGGCCGCAGACACCATCGCGCTCTGGCCGAGGCTGCCTTGAGAGGCGGAGGCGGTGGTCCCAGTCCTGGCCTTGCCGGCCCTCAGCGTCCTCCGGCTGCGACCCCAGCTCAGCTAGAGGCCCTGGCCATGGGTCTGGGCGGATCCGGGGCTCAGCAGAGCAAAGGGCGCGCCTGCCAGCGCAGCCCGCTAGCCGGCGCCTGGCTCTCACAATGATGAAGAAGTGTAAGATTAAAGTGGACTTCGAGCTCGAGGAGCTCTCCTAGGTACCCTTCCTCAATGGCGTCCTCTTCTGCAAGATGTGGCTGCTGTGTGGCTGCAGCTTCACTGCAGAGTCCTCCAGGTCCCTGCCTCCCGCTCCTCCCGAGCTCCTGCGCCCCCACTGCGCATCATTGGCTGGTTGGTGAACAGCATCCCTTCCCTTAGCCCCTTCCATCCAGCCAGGCAGCCAGCCTCAGGAGCTCCCTGTCCTCCAGAGACCTGTCTGAAACCAGTCAGGAATGTATCCATTAGCACAAAGTGCTCCACAAATGGGTTTATCCAGGTTGGCCTTGGCTTCTGCGTTCCTGGCTCCAAATGATTCCTGATGACAGCTCTTTCCTCCCAATTCTCTAGGAATGGGAGCGATGGCCAAAGGGGAAAAGAGGATGCTTCTTGTTTCCCTTAAGACATTTCCATATTTGTAAAATACAAAGTGGAATTGGAGCTGTTGTTAAAAACAAAAAAGATCCCAGATGCTCTGAGTTCCAAAAAGGACCACTGTGAACAGCCTGTGCTTGGTGTCACTCTTCTTTCTGGTGGGCTAGGAGGGGTTTTGCGCGTCCAGATTGAGGCTGAGGTAGGCCAGGTTGGCCTTATTTTAAGGCAAGTGTTCCTAGCAGATGAGGCAACAGTTGATGAGACTGTAGATTGCACCTCCAGCTCCAAGCTAATGCTCATCAAATTGACTGTCTTGAAGTGACCACTGTGAGTCTCAATGTGGGGGACTTAGAACAAGGAAGGAAGCCCAAACTCTGTGCTCATTTTGAAATGAGCCTCTCCCTGTGTGCCCTGTGCACTCTCTGGGAGACATTAGTAGGTTCCAGAATGCAGCCAGGTGTGGCAATGTTCCTTGAGTAATTTCAGGATTATTCACAGACTGACAGATTTGCCCTAGGGTGTTTTTTTTTTCTTTTCAAGAAAATAGAAAAAAAAGTTTATAACTGAATTTTTGAGTTCTTGAGGTCAAGGAGAAGGGTTAATAATCTTTGTGTAACCCACATATAGTGGTCACAAACTTTATTTTTACACTAAAAATATTGTACTTTCTTTTTTACCTAACATCCCATTAAAATTGTAAAGGAAATAATGTCAATGGATTGTGGAATTGGAGCCAGAAAATTGTCCACTGTGGCAATATTGAAGTCTATGGGAGCCCAATAATATCTGGTTGGCTAAACCAAAGGATGTGTAAAGCACTATTGATTCTCAAAATTAATAAATAGACCACTGAGGATAATTTTAAAAATTAAATTTTGGTAACAAATCTGAGTATATTCAGCTAATTAATTATAGTACACAATTTTTAGCACACCTGTAAGAGAATAATGAATGTTGCAAATAATTTACATATATATATATATATATATACTGTCTCTTATACACATAT
>NW_026007276.1:85242-109002 GCF_001458135.2 Marmota marmota marmota
GGGGGGGGGGGCAGGTTGCACATAACAGACAGACCTTCCCCTAACACTTCCCATCTCTCTCTACCAAAGGACACAAGGTGGCCTCTTTTGAATCAGCATATGGTCAGAAAATGAGTATGGATGAAGTGGCTGTGGGCAAATGGGTGGCCCTGCCTTGTCCTAGACCAAGATGCCCTAAGGGACAGCTCCCTTCTGGGGACTCAGATGAGGATTGGGCTGATGAGGTTGTGCAGTGGGTATCATTTGATTCATCCTCTGCAAGACTTGGAAATGAAAAACTATCCTGTGATAAGCTTCACTCCTTCTCTTCCAATTAAAATCTGGCTTTAATCAAGGTAAACACAGTTAAGCATATTGCTTTGTTTTTTTTTTTTTTTTTTTTCCTTTTTTTATCGTTTAGGCTGAGCAGAGAATGGGAAAACTCTGATTCTTGATTTATCCCCCCCTCTTCATCATCAATTCTTTCTTTCTTTATTTTTTGTTTATTTTTGTAGTTGTAGATGGATAGAATGCCTTTGTTTATTTTTATGTGGTGCTAAGAATTGAACTCAGTGCTTCACACAGGCTAGGTAAGTGCTCTACTACTGAGCTACAGCCACACCCCTCCTCCTCAGTTCCTTTCCTTACAAATTTGTATTTATGGAAAAAAAGAATAGTGCTTGGTACAGCCAAACAAACAAACAAAGAAACAGAGTTTGAGGGAAATGATTCAAAATAAGATGTATGTGCCTTTGAAGTAAGGTAGACAGAGTTAGCATATAGCTAAGAACAAGAGTTTGGAATGAGGTAGGTTTTAGCCTAATCCAGTTCCACCATGGTAGACCTGGATGTGGTTACTTAGGCTCTCGAAGTTAAAAATCTGTAAAATTGAATCTGTCACTGACACTTGAGGTGATTTTGAGGATTTAGTAAGCTGATGTGCCTAAGATACCCAACATTGCTTTGGCATCTAGTTGGCACTTAAAGAGTAGATGACAAACTTTTTCAAAAAGGGCTGCTTGCTTTAGATGTTATAGTTAATTCCTTTTTCCTGACAAGTACAAAAATGTTGATTTAAGAAACATTCCTCATTTTACAAGGGAAAAAAGAAATCCTGAAATACCAGTGGTAAGTAAATTATTTCAAAATTTCATAACTCTTACCTAGTGGATGCCAGTCTAGGAATGCAAATATGATTAAATGCTAGGTTTTAATTTCTAAAAATCCATTTGTGGGACCCTTTTAAATCAGAAACATTAAACACTGTAACATTTCTCCCATAAAAATGTGAAATCAATAATATGTAAAAGATATAATAAAGCACACTCAAGACTGCTGTCTTTAGAAAGGTTTACCAGGTTGTTCTTGGCTAGTGTCTGGGAACCTGAGAGGTAAGTAGTTCTATACCTGATATAAAACTTCATCTAAATGATACAAGCTTCTCAATGTGCCTAGACTGCGCAAAGTGTGATTCTTGATAAACACCTTCTGAGAGTCATGCATTTGGGTCCAAATTAAGCAAAGGGTGCTATAGTAACCAACCTAATAAAAACCTTCAGCACTGAGTCTCTAATGAGTTTTCCTAGTAGACAACACATGTGACAATTTGATGCTAAATAAATTGTGCCTGAGTCTGCTTTGTATCCTGTTTCTGTAATAAATTGTAGCCATAACACAACTATATGCTGAGTCCTGTGAGTTCTCCTGAGGAATCACCAAACACAGGAATGGTCTTAACAAACAAATAATATTTGTTTGTTAGAGAAAAGTCTTGGAGATATATAGAAAATTCTCTGTCTCTTACACACACATATACACACACACCACACACTTGGCTTTGTATAAAACCTAAACATGAAGATACTTCATTTTTCACAAAATATTAATTGTGCATTTACCAGTTTCTAGCTGTTAGGAACTGTGAGAAGTACAACAAATAAAGGGCCCACAAAAAATTACCTCAAGTTAATAAAAATAATTATAATTATTTGTCAGTAGGAGACAGTATGACTCGCTGCCCTGTTCAGGGTCAGACAATATGTGAGGGTTGTTGAAATTATAAAGGAAAATAGTTCATTTACAGCTGTACTGGTTACAGAAAATTGTATTTGCATTTCAGTTGAGTATGCTGGGAGGATGAATTTGCATTGACAAGAAAGTGAGGTGGGAGGACAGCTTGAGTAAGACACTCATAGAATTGGTTCTAGATCATCCTGATTCCACAGAGTTCATATGGAGCAAAAGAAGAAGATTATAAAAAGCCTTTGAATGCCATTATAGTTTGCTTTCCACTGCTCATAGGATAAAATTCAAGCTAGGATTCTTGAACTGAGTTGTAGTAGGATTAAAGTGATATTTGAGCTTCCTGGCAGGCTGATGCTTTTGAATTCAAGTGATAATAGATAAGATGAGGAGACAAATTAAGAGCCTATTAAAATAATGCAGGCAGGAGCTAATGAGACCCTGAACTCAGGTATCTCATATGAGTGACTGATAAATGAAAATGCTGTGATAGATCCCTTGATGCCAGGAGAAAAATAAGGAAGTCCAGACAATTCTTTGTTTTGTTTAAGGGGAATATTGTATATGGTGGTAGAAGATATGAAGACTTAAGTTGATAACATGATAACATGATACATTTGGAGGTGACAGTGAGTCCGATAATCAGTTGAAGTCACATTTATTGTGATATATGTGTTTCTTAAATTCTATTCTATGGGAGCCATACAAACCTGCTTATTTCTCATTTAGGTCTTCCTTATACTGTTTTGGCCTTTTAGTGATTGTTAGTGAAAATTAATTTTAGAAGGATTCAGTTTCCTCCAGGGAATGTTTGCTCAGTGAAGAGGTTAAAAAGAAATAAGACTAAAAGGTCTTTATTTGTAATGAATGATGTTGTTATTATGAGTTTGGTACTGGGAATTAAACCCAGGGGTGATTAACCACTGAGCATCATCCCCAGCCATTTTTATGTTTTATTTTGAGACAGGGTCTTTTTAAGTTGCTTAGAGCCTCCCTAAATGCTGAGTCTGACTTTGAACTTGGGATCCTCCTGCCATAACCCCCCATGCCCCCAGTCATTGGGATTACAGGGGAGAGCCACTGTATCCAACTATAATTGTTATTAAAATGGTCAGGGTAAACAGTTAGCTTTTACAGAACCACAATTATTATAACATTTGGAAAATACCTTGTACAATTATATTGGTCTATTCAGGTGAAGCCAAATTCTTGCATAATAAAATATTTTCAAATATCTCTTACACAAAATATTATATTTTTTGAATCTTTTTGGAGTTCTTCTTTTGTAAACACTTAAATCACTTTTGAAGTTTTATTAAGGCTGTCAGGATAAATTTAGTTTTGTTCTGTTTAAATAAAGGAAGAAATTTTTTTTCTACATATTTTAGGCCAATTTTTTCCTATTTCTGCACCTGTGTGAGTGGGTGGGTGCTAATAGGTAAAGTAATTTTTCAGATTTCACATTAGTTTGTGGCAAAAACTCATGTGAATTCAGGGAATGTCCAGGAAGCTATTGAGCACTTCTGTTTATTAGATCTTTACATTTTAAACAAGCTAAAAAGATTTCTCTCTTTGTTTGTCAAAGACTGTCTTTATGTTTTCAAGATTTTATTTAAGTTGTATAACAAATATTTGTTTATTATTTTAACTAAATTATTTATTCTAATTTGGTATACATGATGGCAGAATGCAGTTTATTTCATATGACACATATAGAGCACAATTTTTCAAGTCATTGATTGTACACAAAGTATTTCACACTGTTCGTGTCTATGTACATGTACTTAGGGTAGTCATGTCTAACTTATCCCACCATCATTCCTACCCCCGTGCCCCCTCCCTGTTTTCAAGATTTTAATTCACTGCATTGTTTATTTCTTTTTATTAATTTTTCCATACTTCAAAAGTAATATAGACTAATGTGGAAAACTTAGAAAAGAAAAAGAAAAGAACAAAAATTGCTCATAAATGAACAATCCAGAAATAAACACTATTACTGATATTTTGGTGTATGAATTAGGAACCTCTATCAATCCCCACATACACATACATACATAGATGTATATGCACAACCCCTCCACAATCATCAGATTCTTTTAAAAGAGATCATAATGTACTTAATACATTTTTTATTTCTATATCATTAAATATTAAAAGTTAAAGTGCTTTAAAATTAGCATACTATAGCGATCCATGCATACCAATGTTTATAGCAGTGCAGTGCACAATAGCAGAGTAATGGATCCAGTCTAGGTGCACATCAACAGATGAAAAGATAAAGAAAATGTAATATATATAATGGATTTCTACTCAGCCATAAAGAGGGATGAAATCATGGCATTTGTGAAGTAAACGGGACTCAGAAAATCAAGGGCAAATGTTTTCTCTCATATGCTGAAGCTAGAGCAAAATAAGGGGGAAAAGGCAGGGGCCCCATGCAAATAGAAGGGAGACCAAAGTAGTAGAAGAGGAGGATTGAAGGGGAAGGAGGAGGGACTGTAAAGGAGAAGATGCAGAATAAATTGACCAAATTTATGATCTGTACATATATGATTGTACCATGATGAATTCCACCTTCATGTGCACCTATAAAGCACCAATTTAANGGAATTTCTAGTTTCTGTTAGAATGAATAAGTCCCAGAGATATATTGTATATCATAATTATTAGAGTTAATGTACATTTAGAAATTGCTAAGAGTAGATGATAAATGTTCTGACAACAAAAATCAAGTGAATTGATGAAATCATTAATTTAATTGAGCCATTTCACAATGTACACATATATCAAAACCTCATTGTATACCATGTAATAACACATTATGAAATAAATATATAATTGAGTGCACAACTTTTGTGTGTCAACTATATATTAATGTAAATAAAGATATAAGAAGAACTCTTTATATCCTCACTGGAAATGGAATCATCAATTCACATTATTATAATAGCTATGATCTACTAGTAGCTAACCCTTATTTGAGCACTTTCCTAATATATATATTCAATTAAATTATATGTATATGATCATGTGTATGTATAAAAGTACAAATTGTTCATTCATTAAGCACCTGCTGAATACCTATTAGGCACCAGACATTGGGAAGGAAGTTAGGAATCTATAGTAATGACAACATCGATACCACAAAGGTAACAGCAGACTTTTCTCTGGAGCCTTCTATGAGGTAGGCATGGAACAGGAATCCTCCACCTGATTTAGTTCCCATTTTATAATTAAAGAACAAAAAATTAGAGAAAATGTCTAATGCAAATGATCAGTTCTACTTGCAAAGCGGTTAATTAACTTATGGTCTGTTAGGATCAAAAATGTGTCCAGCTATGTCACACTGACCTCACAGAGAAGACAGATGTACTTTCCCTGAAGACCAAGGGTCACAAAGGACAGTAGATGTGCAGACATTGAGGAGACACTATGGTACATGCTGTCCTCCAGCAGGAACTTCATGGATTTCTAACAAAGAAGGGTCAGACCAATACTACGAGGTCCATGGATTTTCTTGTGCATATTTTCTCTGTCCCCAGTGCTTCCTTTTTAAGTACCTTCCTCTGGGACTGTGAGGTTGACTCAGGTTGCTCTGGCCTGCAGGTCACAGGAGCAGAGGCCGCAGGACTCAGTGGGTGCATGTGGCTTGAGGCTGCCCTGGTGCAGGAGTAGGGCAGAAGAGCACACACCTGCTCAGCACACCTCCTAGCTGTGCTGCCACCAAGCCAGACCAGACTCCCTCACCGTGGGATACTAACAGAATGACCAGTGGTCAGAGGGGGCAGAGTCTGTTTGTTGGGCCAGAAGCACTCCAATGGAATCGGCCACTTATTTCTGCTGATCTCATCTTTTCATCTCTTCCAAGGCCTGATCAGTTTAGTTTCTTTAAGTTGTGTTTATGTTAGTCACAAGCAGTGGCTGTTGGTCACCAAAGAACCCAGTTAACAGAGGGTATCTTCATGCTGGGGCAACCGAGTGCTCCACAGGGGTCACTTACTTTAATCGTCAGCAAAAGCAGATATGGTAGAAAGGAAATTATGGACCCTACATGAGAAAGCTGGGGCACAGAGATGTCAGGTCAATTTCTCCATGCCACACAGCTAGGCAGTGTTGGAGCTGTGACTCAAACTGGGGTCTGTCAGACCTCCGAGTTCACATCCATAGCCTTCATGCTGCCACCACCTCAGTGAAATGTGACGTGCACACAGTGCTGTGGGGCCAGGGAGATGGATGTAGTCAACCCAGCTTATGGGTCAAGAGGGACATTGCCGCCCAGCTTAAATCCATGAGATGCAGCCACAGAAAGGGAACAAGTGAGCCAAGCACACTAGGTGACCAAGTTAGGAAGGACATCACAGGCAGAGGGCCTGTCCGCGAGACCTGGTCTCTTGCTGGCCTTCGAGAATCCAGGAAGACGGATGGCCCAGCACTATTTGATTCATGGCTCATCCCCCTCGGAATGAGGTTCTGCATTCACCTGGCTTCTGAAGTCCCACCCTGACTCTTGGGGTTCCAGCAAGCAGTCCCACCTCTCAGTGACCTGTCCTGGTGCCTGCTTCTGCCTGAGCATAGGTGGATCCCAGGCTTGGTGCTGGGGCCAGCTGCTCTGCTCTCTGTGTTCGTCTTACTCTGGTCCAGCCCCAGAGAAAGGAGAGGTGTCTCCGATGTGTGGAACCTGATGGCAAGGGGCAAGGTGGCTGGGCCTGGCTTCTTGGGCAGGTCATTGTCCAGAACTCGGTGGTCCAACTGCAGCCAATTCTGCTGACCAGTGTCATCTATGAACAAAAAGTACTCTTTTGTTTCAGGTTGAAGTGTGAAGCCACCAGATCCAGCAGCTCTCTTGACAGCAGTTTGGGCTGAACTAGCAGCTCCAGCCTTCTGTCATCCAGGAGGTGCACCTGGCAGTGCCTGTCCTCTGTCATCTGGTACACATCTGCAGCACCTTGTGGCAAGCCAGCAGCCTCTCTGTAGACCATCTCCAGAGCATGGACACTGTCAGGTTCCACACGAAGGGGCTGCTGGTGAACAGTAGGTCCTCCACGCCACACATGAACACCGTGGCCATCCTCTTGGCTTGGGTGCGGGGTCCCCACTGCCATACCAATGCCACCGCTGCAGCTGTGTCAAGCCTGCCACCTAGCTGGTCTAAAGCTCGCGCCTGGCCGGTTCCCAGCAGCATGCCCCGGGATTGGGCACCAGCCAGCCAAGGGTCGCAGTTGGCACCAGCGGCCTCAGTGTGCCCAGTCCGCCCACAGGCTGCGCTAAGCTCCGCCAGCTCCTAATATATTTTTAATTCTTTATGTTACTCCTCAAAATAATCCTATGAGGAAGTACTATTATTTTCTCATTACCATTGTTATTATTACTCTGATTTTATACCTGAAGAAATAGAAACACAAAGAAATGTTGAAAGTTAGTCAGCTAGTAAGTGCAGAGCCAGGAGGCAGGCAGGCTCCAGGGTCCATTTTTAATCACTAGACTTTAATGGTTCTTACATTTTGGGTTGTATGCTTTCTCAGCTTTATGTTTTAGAAAACAAATATGTAAGTCTATGTAGTATGACTTTTCCTGAATGTTGTTATAGGAAATTGATTCCAATATGTGATACCACTAAATGCTGAGAGCCACAGCCGAGTCGGAATGGCCCCTGGCATTTTGCCAATAGTATTGGTTGAGAGGCAAGCCATTAAGATGATGCTGCATTGATTCAGTTGCGTATTAGGCCTTTACTGTCTGCCTCAGCCTGCTACTTTGGAATTCTTGTGGGGATTCTCGGAGAGTTCCCATTGGTTGGGGAAGTGCAGGAGGAGGGATTTCCAGAGGAGGGATTTCCAGTGTGTGGTTCCTGGAGAAGCCGCGTGGCATTCGGAAGAGTTCCTGGGGAGCGTGTGTGGAGTGTGCTGGTGGAGTTCAGAAATAAAGTTTGTTCCTCTTGAGTGGCTCGTGATTTGTGCCCAGCCAGACTGCGGCAACTAAATGGGTTAGTAGACCTGGACCATTTACATTTGCCTCAAGATAATCGTATACAAAAGATAAGAAACATAATACTCGTGCATATACTCTATTTTTTAAGCTGTGGCTTTCTAGTTCTAAGTTTGCAAAATTCAGTCTCATTACTAGGTATTCATGCCTTGTAAAACTTTTGCTAATACCATTTTATGCCACTAATTTAATATTCACCATTATATCAGTAAGCCATGCACATAAGGCTGGGGAATCTCAAATTCAAAATAAGTTTGGGCGACTTGGAGAGGACTCAAAATTTTAAAAAGGGCTGGAATGTGGCTCAGTGGTAACATACTTAGTTCCTCAGTACAAGAGAGTGGGGGAGAGATGAAGGTTTTTATATGCTGAGAATTGAATATATATATATATATATATATATATATATATACACACACACACACACACATATGCTTTTTAGTATATAAAATAAAATATACACATATAGTCTAGCATATATATACTATATATGCTTATATATGCATGTATATTTTACATTCCTAATTTTACTCAATTCTTACAAAACCCCTTTAACAGAAGTAAAAAATCATTGCTACTCTTTTTGGATTAGGATATATGTCATAATACATTTTTAATTTTTTTAATATTAAGGAAATTTATTATCAGAATATGGGTTTAGAAAAAGAAAAATATTCAGAAAAGACCATGCATCCTATTACATGAGAGATAATTGAAGTGCTATATAGTTGAGGAACTGCCTCATAGAAAATAAGTAGATCTGGAACTGGGGTTATAGCTCAGCAGTAGAGCCCTCATCTCGCACATGTAAGGCCCGGGGTTCGATCCTAAGCACCACGTATAAAGAAATAAAATAAAATAAAGTTAAAAAAAGAAAAAGAAAAGAAGTAGATCTGACTTTACTGTCACAAGAGCACAAAATGAGGACCAATAGGAGGGAGCTCCAGGGGAGTAGATTTGTAATCAACCTAAAGGAGCACTTCCCAATGCTTTGTACTGATTCAACATCGAATGGGTTTCTTTGAGAGGATGGTGGAGTCCTAAGCACTGACTGAATGACTGTTTTGGGAAATGTTGAAGAGAGAATCTTTGGAAGTTTTTTTTTAAAATACTTTTTTAGTTGTAAATGGACACAATATCTTTTTATTATTTATTTTTGTGTGGTACCAAGGATCGAACCCAGTGCCTCATAAATTTGAGGCAAGTGCTCTATCATTGAGCTACTGCCCCATTCTAGAATCTTTACAAGTTTGCTAAGTATTCTGTTCCCCTCTCTCTGCAGTAGATTAAATACCTGTGCAACTCAGAAGTGATCATACAACTTTCTCTGACTAATGAGATGTGAGCAAAAGTGATATCTGCCATTTCTGGGCAGAAGGTTTAAGAGAAATGATGCAATTTGCTGTGTCACTTTTTCTTTACCACAAACAGCTATCCATGTGTGGCCAACCTGGTCACCAAATGAATATGGTATGGGGCAGAACCTCAGATGATCTCCACTAGACATTAGATAAACAGAAACAAACCCTCGGATGATTTTGAACCATCAGAATTTGGGGGTTGAATATTAACTGAAGCATAATGGACCCTATCCTGACTGATACAGATTCTTCTTGATTTAGGGGACCTCTAAAACCACTTCTATACCTGAAGTTTTCAGGACATGATATCATCTGAAGTATTTTTACTTGTTTTCTTCCTGTATTTCCTTATAAATGAGTTGTAATTGTCAAAGGTTACAGAGTCAAGAAAAAAATATCATGAATTGTTGGGTTGTAACTCAGTAGTAGAATGCTTGTCTTGTAAGCATGAAGTCCTGGGTTTTATCCCCAGTACACCCTCCCACATACACAGGAATCATGAATTGTCAAAATTACCCTTGAAAATAATGAAAAACACCCACAAAACCAAAACAATAAATGCATATAGTATATGCATATCTCTGTTAGTATTATACATTCATTTACAATGAAGTTGTTGGACAATGTTTTTAAGGATCATGTTGCACAACAATACATATCTTTAAATTCTAGAATTATACCTGTGTAGCAAGATGTGCATGTTTTAATAGTTACCAGGAAACTAAGGACAAAGTAACTGAAGAAATTAAAATTGGTGTCTCCCATTTCATGCTGACTGGGGGCTTGTGCTCTCTGAGTGGAATGGTGAGGGAGACCCTGTGCTCTTTTTTCCCACTATGACTCTAAGAGTTATGTTCCCTATGTTACATGTGCCATGCCATGGTACAATTGTACAATACTTCTTTTCTTCCTTATAGTTTGAGTATTAAGGGCTGGGGTTGTGGCTCAGTGATAGAGCTCTTGCCTAGCACATGTGAGGCCCTGGATTCGATCCTCAGCACCACATAAAATAAAATAAAGATACTGTGTCCATCTACAACTAAAAAATAAATATTTCAAAAAATAGTTTGAGTATTAAAAATCAAGCTTAGGTCCTGAAGCAAAATTTGAGGTGACCGAAGATTAGAGGAGACCAACAAATTTGGACAATGTGTTCTTGTGTCATAACACATTTATTTTTAAAAAGTAACAAGTAGCTTAAACAAAATAGAAGTTTATTTCTCTCATATAAAGTCCAAACTGGCATGGTAGTTCTGCCTTGTCAAGTCGTCAGGGGCCTGGTCTCTTTTTAACTTGTTTTCAGGGTATTGTGCTCATCCACAGGGATTAAGTTGGCTCACCCTACATCCAAATTCTAGCCCCAACCTTTGGGAATGAGGAAAGGGGATGAGGAGGTCTCTTCTGCTCATGGTCCATTGACCAGAACATAAGCAGAATGTCACATTCAATTGTCTGGAAGGATAAAAAATCTAATCATTGCTGGGTTCTATATACTTAGAAAAAAATCTAATTATAATAAATGGAGGGCACAGCAGATATCAGGAGACAATTAGCTTCTGTACACCTCTTTTTTTAGAGGTGAGAAAGATGATCCTCAAAAAATGATTTGTTCAAGGCTGCACATAACTAAGATATTTGAAAAACTGGTGATAAAGAGGACATAGAGTTATTCTGGGTACATCAGAAGTCAGAACCAGGACTGGTAGGGAGGAATTTTCTATACAGTTAATATTAGAACAAATAATTTTCAACATTTAGAAGAGTACAATAATGAATAGGCTACCTTAGTTGTACTACCAATTGAATGGCCTTGTCCATTTGTCAGGGATGTCATTCTTACTTTGGCACCATGCCTCTAATCCCAGCACCTTGGCTGAGGCAGGAGGTTTGCAAGTTTGAGGCCAGCCTCAGCAACTCAGACTCTCAGCAACTTAGCAAGACCCTATCTTAAAATAGAGAAAGAGAGAGAGAGAGAGAGAGAGAGAGAGAGAGAACATTCTTCATTAGGAAGATGGGTCACTTAGGTGATTCTTAAGGTCTTTTCTAATTCCAAGAGTCTGTGATTGAGCTTTCAGTTTTGTCTCCTAATACCAGTGTTCCTAAACCTTTTATTTTATCCAGGACCAGTCAGCTTATATTAGCCAAATATGTATGTGTTTGTTTCCTTGGTAACCTATCATTTCCCTACCTCTCCTTTAAGCTTCTTTTAATTGATTCACATTCCAACCTTTCTTCAAGATCTAGATAAAATTTAATGTCTCATCAGTTTGATTGCCATACCTGTCCAAACCTACAGCCTACCCACTTGTTTCTCTCCAACCCTTGGTGTACATACTAAATATGTTGTTAATATGTTGGTTATTTGTTTAATGAATGAAGAACAGTCCTCACCATCCTACTTTGACTTCTCACTCAGTTGTTATAATTCTTGTTCCTACCAGTCCTGGTTCTGACTTCTGATGTACCCAGAATAACTCTATGTCCTCTTTATCACCAGTTTTTCAAATATCTTAGTTATGTGCAGCCTTGAACAAATCATTTTTTGAGGATCATCTTTCTCACCTCTAAAAAAAGAGGTGTACAGAAGCTAATTGTCTCCTGATATCTGCTGTGCCCTCCATTTATTATAATTAGATTTTTTTCTAAGTATATAGAACCCAGCAATGATTAGATTTTTTATCCTTCCAGACAATTGAATGTGACATTCTGCTTATGTTCTGGTCAATGGACCATGAGCAGAAGAGACCTCCTCATCCCCTTTCCTCATTCCCAAAGGTTGGGGCTAGAATTTGGATGTAGGGTGAGCCAACTTAATCCCTGTGGATGAGCACAATACCCTGAAAACAAGTTAAAAAGAGACCAGGCCCCTGACGACTTGACAAGGCAGAACTACCATGCCAGTTTGGACTTTATATGAGAGAAATAAACTTCTATTTTGTTTAAGCTACTTGTTACTTTTTAAAAATAAATGTGTTATGACACAAGAACACATTGTCCAAATTTGTTGGTCTCCTCTAATCTTCGGTCACCTCAAATTTTGCTTCAGGACCTAAGCTTGATTTTTAATACTCAAACTATTTTTTGAAATATTTATTTTTTAGTTGTAGATGGACACAGTATCTTTATTTTATTTTATGTGGTGCTGAGGATCGAATCCAGGGCCTCACATGTGCTAGGCAAGAGCTCTATCACTGAGCCACAACCCCAGCCCTTAATACTCAAACTATAAGGAAGAAAAGAAGTATTGTACAATTGTACCATGGCATGGCACATGTAACATAGGGAACATAACTCTTAGAGTCATAGTGGGAAAAAAGAGCACAGGGTCTCCCTCACCATTCCACTCAGAGAGCACAAGCCCCCAGTCAGCATGAAATGGGAGACACCAATTTTAATTTCTTCAGTTACTTTGTCCTTAGTTTCCTGGTAACTATTAAAACATGCACATCTTGCTACACAGGTATAATTCTAGAATTTAAAGATATGTATTGTTGTGCAACATGATCCTTAAAAACATTGTCCAACAACTTCATTGTAAATGAATGTATAATACTAACAGAGATATGCATATACTATATGCATTTATTGTTTTGGTTTTGTGGGTGTTTTTCATTATTTTCAAGGGTAATTTTGACAATTCATGATTCCTGTGTATGTGGGAGGGTGTACTGGGGATAAAACCCAGGACTTCATGCTTACAAGACAAGCATTCTACTACTGAGTTACAACCCAACAATTCATGATATTTTTTTCTTGACTCTGTAACCTTTGACAATTACAACTCATTTATAAGGAAATACAGGAAGAAAACAAGTAAAAATACTTCAGATGATATCATGTCCTGAAAACTTCAGGTATAGAAGTGGTTTTAGAGGTCCCCTAAATCAAGAAGAATCTGTATCAGTCAGGATAGGGTCCATTATGCTTCAGTTAATATTCAACCCCCAAATTCTGATGGTTCAAAATCATCCGAGGGTTTGTTTCTGTTTATCTAATGTCTAGTGGAGATCATCTGAGGTTCTGCCCCATACCATATTCATTTGGTGACCAGGTTGGCCACACATGGATAGCTGTTTGTGGTAAAGAAAAAGTGACACAGCAAATTGCATCATTTCTCTTAAACCTTCTGCCCAGAAATGGCAGATATCACTTTTGCTCACATCTCATTAGTCAGAGAAAGTTGTATGATCACTTCTGAGTTGCACAGGTATTTAATCTACTGCAGAGAGAGGGGAACAGAATACTTAGCAAACTTGTAAAGATTCTAGAATGGGGCAGTAGCTCAATGATAGAGCACTTGCCTCAAGTTTATGAGGCACTGGGTTCGATCCTTGGTACCACACAAAAATAAATAATAAAAAGATATTGTGTCCATTTACAACTAAAAAAGTATTTNAGGAGGAGGAGGAGGAGGAGGAGGAGAAAGAGGATAAAAGTAGGAAGTATTTAAGTGCTTTTTTCCCTTTTTTTCATTGAGGGGAATTAGGAGACATGGAAGAGATTTCTTTATCAAAGTTTTTGTTTGTTTGTTTGTTTGTTTTTTAAGTCTAATTGGAGGAGGAAATAGAGTGGCAGAAGGAACAGCATACACAGAGGCCTGAGCAACATGGTGTGTTGAGGGCACCATGAGGATACTAGTATTTTATGCTGCCACAGAAAAATAGTGAGAGGAAGTGGTTATTTCAAGGAGTCTAGACTTGAGTGCATTCTGTATTTAGGGAGCCAAAAACAGTGACTTAAACAAAGTGGTAGGTTGGCTTTAGGCTGAAATTGAGAGGAATTCTCATTTGATAGACCACCTTAGCTTTCTCAGCAATCAAGAAAGGTAGACTAAAGTATGATAAAATATCAGAAAAGCTTCTGCATGTGATGGAATAGGAAGTAGAACAAAGGGAAGTCCAAAAGGCCCCACTGAAATTTTAAAATATGAATTTTAGTAACAGTAGCATGCTCATTTATACAGTTTCCTCCAGCAATGCTCATAGGTTAGGTGTAGGAGAAAATGGATGGTAGGATTGATTCAGGTTTAGAAGTTGATAGCTAGATGGAAAGGTCAAAAGGCAAGGGATTAAGAGTGTTGAAAGAAATTTAAGGAATCAATTATGGGATCCAGATTGCATAAGGAAGGAAACCAGGCCAGGAAGATAAATCTGGAAAGTATAAAATGTTTGGAAGATGAAGGCCTCAGTAATGTCAAAGAAGGTGTGTATTTAAGCAGTAATGCTGTGAAGCTGGATTAAGCTGGAGGAGGGATAGGGATTCAAAAGTGGGTTATTAAAGCCTGAAATTCCTTCAGTAAAGCAGTGTAGAGTGGGCAAGGTCAAGGGCGTGGGTGTTGCTGAAATGGCATGAAGGCTTGGGTAGGGCAAAGAAGGCTGAGCCTAGGGTGTTAGGTTATTTGTCTAGTGTTAAGGTAGCTAGTATGATTGCAGATGTTGGGGTGAAGAGAGAGAGATTGCAAAACAAATATTTCAACTGTAGTATCAACTAGGAGAAGAGCATGACATAACCAGACATGTTGTACCTGGAGATTTAGAGTCTTAAGTTTGAAAGTAGAAGAGTGACAACCTGCAAGTGACAGGGTGCTGAAAAGTGCTGATGCTGCCTTTGAACCTGTGGGAGATGGAGGTGGAGAATAAATCTCCTACCAGCAGGGGCATAATTCCAGTGGCATCCTCTTGAGGTAGCCAGGTTTCAGTTAGGCAGTAAGTGGAGGGTTAGTGGAAAGACTGAGAACGTGAGGGTTTATTGAATCCTGGAACAAAGGTTCCAGTTGGTGTGACAGAATGAGGGGAAAGAAATTTACAACAAGAGAATGAATCAGAGTGAGGTTAGGTGTAGGAGAAAATGGATGGTAGGATTGATTCAGGTTTAGAAGTTGATAGCTAGATGGAAGGGTCAAAAGGCAAGGGATGAAGAGTGTGGAAAGAAATTTAAGTAACTAATTATCAGATCCAAATTGCATAAGGATGGAAACCAGGCCAGGAAATTTTTTTTTAAATCCAAAGTGAAGAGTGAGAAAAGACAGAGCACATTGGGGACTGAAAAAGAAGAAGTGACCAGGACTTCCATTTTTATCTTCTCCTGTGGATTGTGGGGATGAAATGCATAGGTAGAACAGAGGCCTGAGGATGTCCAATATGGACATGAAATAGTTTATATCAAAGGCCCCGGAGATACAAGGTGCCTCTCTCACCCCTCTACCTATGGACTTAATCCTCATCACCATCTGCCTATTAGCTCTCATTTCAGAAAAATAGTACTCCTACTATTCCCTGACATCCCTATATCTTTGACCCAATCCACATCTTATCCACATCTTATTTCCTTCTCCTTGTTTTGCTATGCAATTCTGATACAAATTTCATGAAAAAATAATCTATATTTCCTATCTCTTAAGCATTCTTTTTCTCCCTTTTAACCCTTACTCAGTCTTGCTGTACCATTTAACTCAAAAATTGTTTATGCTAATATCATCACTCATCTCCAGTTGACATAACTAATCAATATTTTCTCATTTGTACCTTTGTGCTCTACTCAGAACTCTATCTTGAAACTATTTCTTGAAACTTGAGTATTTTGGTTTCATGAACCATATTCTCTACTTTTACCATCCACTTCTTTATTTCCTTTTCTAAATTCTCTGAGGGTGTTACTTCTCTTCATTTTTAAAAAAAATCAATTTTATTTTAAAAACAAGTACATAGTTTCTATATACCTCCTGTGCTCCCACTCAAAGAGCCTTCCCCACCATGGTCATCCTGCATTTGTTACAGTGGTATACTTGTTACATTGAGCAATCCACACAGACACATCATTGTCCCCTAAAATGTATCATTTACATTAAGGACCAATCTTGGTGTCAGGTATTGTATGAGTCTTGACAAATGTATAATGACATGTATCCACCATTCTAGTATAATACTAAATAATTTCACTGCCCTAAAAATCCTCTGTAGGTTTCCTGTTTTACCTGTCTCCCCAACCACTAATCTTTTTACTTTCTCCATAATTTTTCTTTTTTTCAGAATATTATTTAGTTAGAATCAAACAGTATGGAGCCCTTTCAGACTGGTCTTTCACTTAGTAATGTGCATCTAAGCTTCCTCCATGTCTTTTCATGGCTTTCTAACTTTTTGTTTTTTAGTGCTTAATAATATTCTGTTATCTAGAATTCAATTCATTTGTTTTCATCAGAACAACTTGATTGCTTCCAAGTTTGGGCAGTTATGAATAAAGATGCTATAAAAATGTATAGTTAGGGTTTTATGTGGATATGTTTTCAATTCACTGGATTAAATACCAGAGAACATGACTGCTGGACCACATGGGAAAGTATTGTCCACCCTTTTTATAGGCGAATGGTCCACAGGAGGCCAGTCATTAGTATTCTGCTTTGCAAACATGTAACTTAAGGTCAAAAAAGTTAAATGACTTACCCAAGGATTACACAGAAATAAGTGACAGAGCAGGTCTAAACATTGGGATTTCTCCCTACTGGTCCAAGACTTTGTGGCTTCCTCATTACATGACAGAGAAAAAGTTTAGATTTCTTAACCAGGGGTCTAAGTCTAAAATTATCACACAGCTCAAAAAAGACTGCAGTAACATCATACCTAGAACTGGGTGGAGAAAATGTACAAGCTATAAATGTATAATATTTTAAGGCCTTCAAGAGTGATCAGGATATTAAAGATTCTAAAACACCCAAGAGTTTTATTTATATGTAAAACATGTTAAGTTGATAGTGAAATAACAACTTATAGGATGGAAGAAAATATTTACAAATCACATATTCCATAAGGGTTTAATATCCAGAGTTGATCTGGGGGCTGGGGATGTGGCTCAATCGATAGCGCGCTGGCCTGGCATGCGTGCGGCCCGGGTTCGATCCTCAGCACCACATACAAACAAAGACGTTGTGTCCGTCGAAAACCAGAGTTGAGCTGGGTTGTGGCACAGTGGCAGGACACTTGCCTAGCATATGTGAGGTCCTGGGTTTGATTTTCAGTACCACATAGAAAAATAAATAAAATAAAGTTATTATGTCCAACTATAACTAAAAATATTTTTTTAAATACCCAAAGTAATGGGGTTGGGTTGTGGCTCAGTGGTAGAGCGCTTGCCTAGGACATGCAAGGCCCTGCACGACATAAAAATAAATAAGCAAAATAAAGGTATGTGTCCACTACAGCTAAAAATTAAATATTTTTTCAAATCCAAAGTAAATACAGAACTCCTTCAACTCAACAGCAATAAAACTTGACTAAAAAATGGGCAAAGGACTTCTCCAAAGAAGTTGCACAAATGACCAATAAGCACAAGATGCATAGCATCACTTCTCATTAGGGAAATGAAAATCAAAACTACAAGAAGGAACTACCTCACACCCATTAGGATTGGCTACTATTCAAAAATATTAATAATAACAAGTGTTGACAAGGGAATGGAAAAATAGGAACCTTCTTGTGCTGTTGGTGGTGTAATGTAAAATAGTACAGCCACTATGGAAAACAGTATGGAAGGTGCTGAAAAACCTTAATAAACTATTCCACTTTGGGGTATAAGTACCCAAAAGAATTGATAACAAAAACCAAACAGGTATTTGGACACCCATGCTCATAGCATTATTTGCAATAGCCAAAAGGTGTAGGCATTTTAAGTGTCCATCAAAGGTTGAATGAATAAACAAAATTTGGCATACACATATAGAGTAGAATAGTATTCATCTTTAAAAAGGAAGGAAATTCTGATACAACATTTATGAAATTTAAGTATATGATGCTATGTGAACTAAGGATAAATACCATATAATTCTACTTAACATTAGTTAATCTGACCCAGAGTAATAAGATTCATAGAGACAGAAAGTTACATTGGTGGTTATCAGGGAATGAGTAGTGGAATGGGGAGATGCTTAATGGAAATGGAGTTTTGGTTTGTAAGTTAAAGAGTTCTGAAGATTGGGCACACAACTTCATGACAGTAATTAACCCACTGAACTGAACTGTACACTTAAAAATGGTTGTGGTTGTGAGCATTATGTGTATTCTACCATTATTTAAAAAAAAAATGAGTAAATATTTTGACCAAGCCCCATATTTTTATAAGGCTAAGCTAATTATTTATGTGTTATTATATTCAAGTAAAGTACACAAGTGTTAAAAAAGAATTTTTTTCAATACTAAATTGTTGATGAGTCCAGTCAGTCACTCTACTAACTAATATGATTTAGTAAACTGTAGACATATAGGTTTAGGCTTATACAGTGATTAACTTTTATTTGACACTTTTGGAAATTTCCTCCATCATAGTATAATGTTTAACTCTGAGACATTGCCAAGTTGTTTTTCAAGAGGCTGCACAAGAAAATGACTTCTTGACAGAAACATGAGTGCAAGGAAATGTGCTTCAGGTTGACTGGGTTCTGGGGGCACAGGGTTCTACAAAATTTAGATTTCAATCCAAGGTCATGGTAAAACATGTGAAGTTCAATGCCAGGACTGTGATGGTATAGGAGAGGGACATGGAAGGTGCCTACAGGACCCTCAGCAGAATCCTCACCATGGATGGGCACTGAGGACATGAAGCTATACAGTGGTGCTGTGATGTGCCTGGCCTCCTTTGATGGCAGGGAAACTGTAAAAGTGCTGGTGGATCCGCAAAGTGGAAATGGCTCCAAAAATCAATTTCTTTTTTATCACTCCCCAGTATGGGGACTGGTACCCAGGAACATTCTACCTCTGAGCTGTATCCCCAGCCCTTTTTAAAAACTTTATTTTGAGACAGGGTCTTGCTAAGCTGTCTAGGTTGCCCTCAAACTTGCAATCCTCATGCCTCAGCTTCCTGAGTAGTTGGGATTATAGGAAGGTTAATTTCTGTTTTTTTTTTTTTTGTTGTTGTTGTTGTTTGTTTTTGTTGTTGTTGTTGTTTGTTTGTTTTATTATTAGTTATTCAAAACATTACAAAGCTCTTGACATATCATATTTCATACATTTGATTCAAGTGGGTAATGAACTCCCATTTTTACCCCATATACAGATTGCAGAATCACATCCGTTACACATCCACATTTTTACATAATGCCATACTAGTGTCTGTTGTGTTATGCTGCCTTTCCTATCCTCTACTATCCCCACCTCCCTTCCCCTCCCCTCCCATCTTCTTTCTCTACCCCATCTACTGTAATTCATTTCTCTCGTTTTTTCCCTTTCCCCTCACTTCCTCTCATATGTAATTTTGTATAACAATGAGCATCTCTTCCATTTCCACGTAATTTCCCTTCTCTCTCCCTTTCCCTCCTACCTCTCATCTCTGTTTAATGGTAACCTTCTTTTCATGCTCTTCCTCCCTGCTCTGTTCTGAGTTGCCCTCCTTATATCAAAGAAGACATTTGTCATTTGTTTTTTAGGGATTGGCTAGCTTCACTTAGCATAATCTGCTCTAATGGCATCTATTTCCTTGAAAATGCCATGATTTTGTCATTTTTTAGTGCTGAGTAATATTCCATTGTGTGTAAATGCCACATTTTTTTTTATCCATTCATCTATTGAAGGGCATCTAGGTTGGTTCCAGTCTAGCTATTGTGAATTGTGCTGCTATGAACACCAATGTAGATGTATCCCTATAGTATGCTCTTTTAAGGTCTTTGGGAAATAGTCCGAGAAGGGGAATGTCTGGGTCAAATGGTGGTTCCATTCCCAGCTTCCCAAGGAATCTCCATACTGCTTTCCATATTGGCCACACCAATTTGCAGTCCCTTCAGCAATGTACAAGTGTACTCTTTCCCCACATCCTCGCCAGCACTTGTTGTTGTTTGACTTCATAATGGCTGCCATTCTTACTGGAGTGAGATGGTATCTTAGGGTGGTTTTAATTTGCATTTCTCTGACTGCTAGAGATGGTGAGCATTTTTTCATGTACTTGTTGATTGATTGTATGTCCTCCTCTGAGAAGTGTCTGTTCAGGTCCTTGGCCCATTTGTTGATTGGGTTATTTGTTTTGCTATTGTTTAATTTTTTGAGTTCTTTGTATACTCTGGATATTAGGGCTCTATCTGAAGTGAGAGGAGTAAAGATGTGTTCCCAGGTTCCCTATTTACCTCTCTTATTGTTTCTCTTGTTGAGAAAAAAAAAACTTTTTAGTTTGAGTAAGTCCCATTTGTTGATTCTTGTTTTAACTCTTGTGCTATAGGTGTCCTATTAAGAAATTTGGAGCCCGACCCCACAATATGTAGATCAGAGCCAACTGTAATCCCAGCGGCTCAGTAGGTTGAGGCAGGAGGATCCTGAGTTCAAAGCCAGCCTCAGCAAAAGTGAGATGCTAAGCAGCTCAGTGAGACCCTGTCTCTAAATAAAATACAAAAAAGGGCTGGGATGTGGCTCAGTGGTTGAATGACCCTGAGTTCAATCCATGGTACCCTTACTCCAAAATTTTTTTTTTAATAAAAGCAATGGGTGATGTGTGCATTTCCTCCCAGAGGGCTGTTCAGAAACCTTTGCTTCTCATTCTCTGGTTCCTTGTGCCATCTCTGTTGGTGGCACACCTTTTCTAGAGAACAGGATTGATGGTTACTATGAAACCCACAGACTTCTCATGAGTTGTTACACAGGGCCAGTTGCACTCACCTGTCTTCAGGTTTCCAAAATACTGGTGTAGTCCCATGAACATCTTCTTGGTTTTTGCCGCAGCCCGGCTGGCTGGGCAAAATAACCGGGGGGTGACGAATAACTTGTGTACTTGATACAGCAGGAGTGGAAGCCGTTTATTGCAGGACAGGAGCGGTATTTATACATTCCACACAGCTTATCTAATTAGCATAAACTAGATACATCAGTCAACCAATAAGGAATCTCCCCACTTAATGGCTCGCTTTTGTTACTTCTCAAACCACTCCCTCTGGCATTTTGCCAGGCACCATCCAGACTTGTTTACGAACTCTAACATTCCCCTGGCAAAATGCCAGGTGTTATTTTGACTTGTTTACAGACTCTAACAGTTTTATTTTATCTGTTTTTAAACAAAAGTGAGCCTTCAGATATGTCCTTTCCTAGACTCATTCTAAGGCCAATAAATGTGGATGTCTGGGAGTGAGATCCAGGCACTAAGAACTTCCCAGGTGACTCCAGGGACATCCAAGATTCCACAGTTCTGTTCTCTGGTCAGATGACTGAAAAATGAGCACAGGTGTGGGAAAGTGCCTCTCCTCAGCATGTGGCCTTTGTTTTCCACTTCCACTCCCATCCACTGCCACCAGAAATCCATGCACATCATTGAAACATTGATTACTAATGTTCTCATGTTTCAAAAGATATCAGATGCCAAAGATTCAATTGCCCATAACTCACATTGATAACACACTTACATTGTCCATACTGGCCTGCTTTTATTAAGTTTTTAGTTACTTCTCATAAACTTACCTTGAAAATTGAAGTGTAACAACTTTCATGGAAGTATACGCTTTCCCCTACCTGCTTTCACCTTTAGGAGTCCTTACTCTCTCACTTTCTTTGAAGTTTTATTGCAGCTGTTAGTATTCCTAACATTATATGTGTATGTGTATGTGTTTGTGTGTGTGTACAAATGCATATAAATGTATAATATTTTAGTGATCCTTTAATTTAACAAAAATATTCTGTTGAATGTATCTACATTCTGTGTAGTCTGGGAAGAGACAAGGAGAGATAATGGGAGAGAGATTAGTTTTGATGTTTTGTTTCATATTATGGGAGCAGACAATCTGAAATCCATGGCACTTGTCAGCAGGCTGGAAATTTAGGAAAAAGTAGATGCTGCAATCTCAAGTCAATTCCATAAGTGAGCAGGTTGGAAACTCAGATGAGTCTTCTATGTTGCAGCCTTGAGAAGAATCCTTTCTGCTTTAGGAACCTCAGTTCTTGCTCTTAAGGCTGTCAACTGATTAGATGAGGTCCACCTACACTATAAAGTGTGGCCTATGTTACTTAAAGTCAATGTTAATCACAGCTAAGAAGTATTTTTCCACATCTAGACTGATGCTTAACCAAACAACTGGGGACCATAACCTTGCCAGCTGGACACATAAAAATAGCCATCAAAGAGTGGTGGTCCTTAAACTCACCCACTGTGCTCACTGGTTTTGACTGGAGTCAGCCTGTGGATGTACCTGGTTGCCTTGCTCACTCTCCTGCTTATGCACTTTTGAGAGGTCTTCAGGTTTTTACTGCTCTGAACCTCATTGCTATGAGCTTTAGGCACAGGCCTCCTTTGTGTGGGACTGTCCCTAGTATATGTGCTGGGAATGTGGCTGCTGGTCACAGGGCATATGAGAGGTCAGCCCAGGGATCACACCCAGCTCTCTTCCTAGAAGCAGCATCAGTTGCCACAAGTGTCGATCACATGTGAGATGCCCTTGGTCTAGTCTCCTTGGAGGTGTCCAGGCACTTTTTAGCAGTCTCTTAGCTGTTGGCAATAAAACCTTCAGAAGCTATTTCATTATGAGGTCTATATTTGTTGTCATTGATAATGTTACATTCCTTTTCTGTGTTTGATAGTCATTTGTATTCCTTTGTAAAATTTCTGGTCATACATTTTGGTCATTTTTAACTAGATTAATTATATTTTTCTTACCAGTTTGTAGGTTATCTTTACATATTTTTTAATTTTCAAGTGTGTTAGTTATATTGAAACTCTATCAGTTATATTGAAAATATATTCTTAAATTTCTAAACATTTTTAGTTTAAGACATCTTTTTCCCCCCAGATAATCAAGCATTGATTACATTATTCTTGTATCCATTATTTATAAATGTAAATGACAGTGTGTCTCTTAGTTGCTTTGGGTATATGGGAAAAATTAATGTTGTGAAAATGTTATTAACAATCACACAAAATTGAGTACTACTTAAGTCAATGAACCATAAGTCAAACTTCAGCAATATGGTAAAAACTACTTATCTTTACATTCAAAGAAAAATGCATGAACTTCCTATAACAATATGGGCATATAATTTAAAAAAACTCATGCTCACTTTACATTATTCTGTAGCTAGTAACATCATGAGATGCTTTTAAAAGCCAGAAATATTGTACTATTTAGAAATACTCTGAATAGGAAAGGAATAAGCTGTAAATTTTATTCTCAAAATTGATCAATAAAGAGGAAAATACTAGTTAAGCAGACAAAAATGTACCAAAAACAGGGTATTGCTCATATATACAGAAGATATGAACAGTGAAGATTCATTTCTAGTGGATTCAATCCTATTTACACATTTAAAATACAAAATTACATTTCAATCTGTCAAGAAGCTGACCACATTTCGCACCAGAAAAGGAACTTGACTTTAGCTTCTGATCATGACCTCAATATCCTGGAATAAGAAAAGGAATTTCATGGAATTTAGATGCATTTATCAACACCAATTAATAAAAA
>NW_026007277.1:0-4228 GCF_001458135.2 Marmota marmota marmota
CACCCTGATTCCTAAACCAGACAAAGACACTTCAAAGAAAGAAAACTACAGACCAATATCTCTAATGAACCTAGATGTAAAAAGAGTCTTTTTAAGATATTGTTTCAAATAGGTTAACATTTTAAGTGATTAAAGTTTGTAATTAATCACTTTTTATCTTTTCACTGAATTTGAAATACTGATGTGTCCTACAGAATAATTTATATTATTAAAACAAAATGTAGCTTTCTGCAGTTTCAGTGATTTAAATATAATTAATTGGTTATTGTTTGAAAACTTGTAGAATATTAATATTGACATTTCAGAGGAAATGATTTAAAAATACACACACACACACACACACACGATTTTTATTTTGGGGTACCAGGGATTGAACTCATAGGCACTTGACCACTGAGCCACAACTCCAGCCATATTTTGTATTTTATTATAGACAGGGTCTCACTGAGTTGCTTAGTGCCTCACTAAATTGCTGAGGCTGGCTTTGAACTCATCATCCTCCTGCCTCCATCTCCTGAGCCACTGGGATTACAGGCATGTGCCACCACTCCCTACAAAAATATAAATATTTTGGAGATTATCTTCTAATATTTACACACCTCTAAATTTAAAAAAAAAATCCCAACTTCTATGTTTATGAAAATAACAGAATACAGGTTATAGGAAACAAAACCCAATATCAGTGATAACTGACTTAAGGATATTATTTTTATTTTTATATTTAAGTTACTTCTCATATCTTATTTAATTTGGTCACTTCTATGTTGGTACATATTCAATGGTAACTCTTGATTTTTGAATGGTTATGTCATGTTAATATGCACTTTGGCCCGACTGTGGCTCTCTTATGGACACACAGGAACACATGCTCTAACACTTACTTGGACTCTTCCATGTGCCTCTCAATAAACACTTGTCATTGAATGAAACCCAGGGTTTGTTCATTGTTCTCTCATTTTCTTTGTTTTTCTAAAGGAAATGTGGATATGGAGAAATTTTATAGATATACTATGAAAATACATGTATTAGCAACAGTACAGCTCATTAAAAACTTCATTATAGTGCTCATGTTGAAGACATTTTGAACACACACACGTATGCTCTCATGCACACACACACACACACACACACACCTGATTTTGTAAAATTACTTATATTGCATACATTTAAATACATTTTCCCAAACATCTCCTGAGTGTCCTATGTGTGCTCAGCAACTGGGCAAGGAGCTAAGGACATCACAGAATCTTCAAAAAGCCTTGTCCTTGTGAAAGATCATGAAGGGATGAGGAATGGATAACCAAAAATATTCTGGAAGACTGTGCTGTAGGTTGTGCTAAAAGCAGAGAGAGTACAGAGTGGGGCTCCGTGATGGACAGCATGAACAGCA
Source organism: Marmota marmota marmota (assembly GCF_001458135.2). NCBI lineage: Eukaryota > Metazoa > Chordata > Mammalia > Rodentia > Sciuridae > Marmota > Marmota marmota. The sequence goes on from NW_026007277.1 coordinate 1,391, forward strand.
AACCTCCACATGAAGGCCATGGAGTCCTGACTGGTCACGAGAAGGTGAACCACGTGGTAAAGGAAGATAAAAGGAAGGGTTTTGGTATAACCAATGTGATCCTGCAATCTGTACACGTGGAAAAATGAGAATTCATACTCATTTGAATCAAATGTGTGATATGTCAAGATCATTGAATTGTCTTGAGCAACTAATAAAAAAAATAAAAAAATAAAAAGGAAGGGTTTTGGGTAGACAAAGCTGAAGCCCAGTGGTGTGGTGCTTTAAGACATTTTGGGAGCAGAGTGGAGATGCATGAGAGCTGGAGAAGGCGGGAAGCACAGTAGCCACACCACAGGCACCTCCTGCCTCCCACTGTGCCCCCGCCTAGCCAACCCTGCATGTCAAGGAGGACACCTCTCCTTCTTGGTGTGGCCTCTTTCCAGGTTGTGTGCAAGGGGGAACAAGCTCATGGTAGGATTGGCAGGTTCTGACTAGCACACCAATGTGGAAAACAGTCATGCTTTCTGAGGTTAATGAACCTAGAATCCTGGATTATGGGTCCACAAGGTAAGGATACAAGACAAGTTGGAAAGGAGGAAACTCCCAGTACCCCCGTCCCCTGCCTGCAGGAGCCAGCACAGGCTCTTGCAAAAGATGTTGCATGTCCTCTTTGTGACAAGCCCACAGGTAAGCTTGCCTGTCAGTTTACAAATGGGGGCAACTAGAAGTCCATCAAGGTCACATAGCTAGTTAAATGGGGTGGCCAGAAAGTTTGGGGTGTTCCAGGTTGGGATTGCTTTGGCTTGATTGCTTCTGGGGATGAAGACAAGTCGGTATTCAGAGTGCAGCAAGATTGAGTGCTTTCCTGACATATGAAATGGAGTCTGGGCACAGGGGAATGACCAAACGTTCAAGTCATCGCCCGCTATTAACTCTCCAGGCAAGGGAACACGCATCTCCATTTACCCTGGAAGCGCTGGCGGCCATGTGGAGGCAGTGCTGGAGCACGTGTTTCCCTGGGTCCGTGGCAGGAGGCCACACGCCATGCCTAGGTGCACGTTAACATGACATAAATGTTAATGTCCTGTTCTAAAACCAAAGCCTGCGGGAGAGAGGAAATACCACCCCCGCCATGCCCGGCCCGGTGTTTGGATACTGCAGTCTATATTTTGACTCCTGAGTGTGATGACTAGGTAACTTTTCACAAGGATTTCATTTTTCCCCCTGTCAAGCCACATTATTTTAAGGGTGACAATAACTTGGCGGCAAATGAGCTGAAACCATCAAGGTGATAAATGAGTTTCTAGGAGAGGGAGGCATCGGCCCGGCCTCCGCTTTGCAGGACCACACACCTCTGTCCCTCTTCCACCTTCTCAGAAGAACAATGTGTCATAGATCTCCCCTCCCTGCCTCCCCCAAGGCCCCCTGCCCCCGGGGCCCTGGGCTTCTTAAGGCAATAGAGAAACATGTGATTTTGGAAAATAGAACATATTTCACAACGTTTGGGCAGGGGGAAAGACAAAGTTGATATTTTCCTTTGGCTGTTAGCAAGGATCTGATTTATAAAACTGCTTGGAGACAACTCCTCACCCAGTTTATTTACTCTGTCAGCCGGGTCTGTCTCTGAAGTGAGGCTGCCTCTGGTCAGCTCGGTGGTCAGTCTGGCTCTTTTGAATTGAAACCTAAGAGCATGTGTGGGAGGGCCTGGGGAGCTGGGGAGTTGAGTTTCTCCTGGAGAAAGATGACTTTCAGACTGTGCTACGGAATAAAGCAGGGGTAGGGGCAGGTTGTGCTCTGAGTTTCCTGTACATAATCTCAATTAAGTTCCTCTTTAACTCATCAAACGCAGTAAGGTTAAGCGATCTGTCAAAGGATTTTCCCCGAGACTTAGCAGCCAGGATCTGAACCAGCAGCTGCTATACTCTGAAGCAGCTTCCCTTGCCTTTCCATGTGTTTTTGTCCAGGTTTTGGTTCAAGATAACACCCAGGTCATCAGCAGGTTCTAGGGACAAAAATGATCTTGCCTGTTCCGTGGAGGGGAAGCAGCAGCCCGGAGCAGGGTTTTGTGGTGGGAAATGAATGTGCAGCAGGTTAACAGTGCCTCACTTCCAACTCCAGACTTCCTGTCACCTGCTACGATGGCCGTCCCTGCTTGTGTTATAGATTTGCCTTTGCTATCATGTCTTCTATTGGGAAGGACAAGGCATCAGGGAGTGGATCAACTTCACGGGTTGCATTTCACTTGTGCCCTGAGCAAAGCACAGGGGCTTCAAGCTCATTAGGAGCCTCAGAGTCCATGCTCAGTGTGAGCAAGGGAGCCCGGCTGATGGGGAGGCGGCAGCAGGGTGGCTCTTGAGGGACACCTGACACAAAGATAGGGCCCCAAGGCCATGGAAGGCTGAGAAGGAAGTGAACTCCAGGCCTTTATTTTTTACCTTTTTTTCTTTAATTTTTTATGAAAGTAAATTTAAAATTTAAAAGTTGTAGGCTTAGTTTTAAGTCTGTTAGCTAGAACATATCGAGTGTGTTATGAGCTGACACTGCCTGGCACATTCACTAGAGTTGGAGCAAGTTGAGTGCCCATATTTTGTCTTACTGACTGTCTTACCAGCACACACTCAGAGAAAGTCTGGGAAGTTCATCAAGTAATGGGGATACCGATGAATCTTTTCACTTCCTTGAGCCTCACTTTGTTTCATTATTAAATAAAAATAAAACATGAGTTTTCGGCTGCTGCAAGTATCCAAGAAGATAATCTCTGTTGAAGGAATTGTGTGAATTATAATATAATTTCTCTGTGTGTGTGTATAATACAATATATATATATATATATATATATATATATATATATATATA
>NW_026007278.1:0-4227 GCF_001458135.2 Marmota marmota marmota
CTCCCACAGCCAGGGTGAGCAGAATCACCCCTTTAGGTGGGAGACATTCCCATTTGGGTGTCCGGGAACTTGTATACCACCTGACCCAAGGTAAAGGAGACTCGCCCATCCATGTGGGAGACCCCTCCAGCCTGGCTTTCAGTGGGAACTTATATACCACCACAGCCAGGGTAAAAAGTACTTTCCCCTTATGGTGGGAGACCCCTCCCACCAGTGTGTTGGGCACAGGGGGCTCATATATCGGAGGACTCACCCCTCCAAGTGGGAGACACCTCCACCTGGGTGTCTGGGGGAGTTTGTATACCTCCACAGCCAGGGTATAAGGGACTTGCTGTTCCAGTCAGGAGACCCCTCCCACCTAGGTGTTGGGGGGAGCTCCTATACCGCCACAGCCAGAGTAGATGGGACTCACCCCTCCAGGCTGGAGACCCCTCCCAGCTGGGTGTCAGGGAGAGTTCCTATACCACTGCAGCCAGGGTAGAGAGGACTTGCCCTTGCACTTGGGAGATTCCTCACACCTGTATTCTGGATGAGCTCCTATACCTCTACAGCCAGGGTAAAGGGGATTAGCCCCTCCAATCGGGAGACCACTTTCACCTGGGTGTCCAGGGGAGCTTGATTACTGCTGCAGCCATGGTAGAGGGAACTCGCCCCTACAGGCAGGAGACCCCTTCCACCTGGGTGTCCAGAAGAGCTCCTATATTGCCACAGCCAGTATTGAGGGAACATGCTCCTTCAGGCGAAGCCCACTCCCACCTGGTTGTAATGGGAGCTCTTATAAGGCAACAGCTAAAGTAGAGAAGACTCGCTTCTCCAGTTGAGAGACCCCTTCCCACCTGTGTGTCAGGGAGAGCTTATATACCTCCAAAGCCAGGGTAGAGGGGACTTGCCCCTCCAGGCGGGAGACCCCTCCGACCTGGATTTCAGGGAGAGTTCTTATACCGCTGTAGCCAGTGTAGAGGGGATTTGCCCCTCCATGTTGAGAGCCACAGCTGAGTCAGGATGGCGCCTGGCATTTTGCCAGAAGGAGTGGTTGAGAGGTTATGCCAGGGAGCCATTAAGATGATGATAATTAAGTTAAGCTGTGTATAATTGCTGTGACTGGATGATGCTGGATTGTAACAGGCTGTGTATTCAGTTGTATACAGACCCCTGCTGTCCGGCAATAGGGCCCCTCCTGCTGCCTCGGGCGCCTTCTACTTTTGAGTTCTCGCTGGAGTTCCCATTGTGTTCCCTTTGAGTACTGCAGAATTCCCAGAGTTCCTGTTGACTTCTCACAGAGCCTGGTGAAGGGCAGAGAGAGTTTCCGGGGAGTGCACAAGGAGTGCCAGTGAGAGTTGGGGCAATAAAGTAGTTCCTGTTTGAACCTACAAGTGCCTTGTGGTGGCTCAGTTATTTTTTGCCCAGCCAGACTGTGGCATTTGGTGGCCCATGTGGGGGACGCCTGAAGCTTGGGGGTAAGTGAAATTGCTCACCCCTGAGGGCAGGGCGAGAGAATTGGTGACCATTTCAAAAAAAAAAAATGTGTTCTTGTTTTGATTTGTTACATTTCTGTTTCAAGCTGCCTGCCCCTAGAAATAAATAGGATGATAGAAAAGTTGTTCAGCCCTGAGGAAGAGATAAAGATAGACCATGAATATACATTTCAAGGAAATAGGAAAATTGATACAATGCATTTTTGTTCCATTTTTGTTTCATTCTGTATTGATTTTGTTTTGTGTTATCTTGTTGGATTGCGTTATCTTTATAGTAGAAATATGGAATCAGAAATTAGTAAAAAAACAAAAAAACAAAAAAACAAAAAAAAAACAAAAGAGTGTTAAGTAAATTGCTAGAGGAGGGAGGCTCCCCAGTAAAACCAAGAACAGTTAGGGCATATGTTGATACAATACAAAAATGTAGCCCATGGCTTTTTAAGGAGGAGTTGTTGAATATATCATAATGGGACCATCATGGTGAAGATTTAAGGGAGAGCAAAAAGAAACACCCAGGAACTCTGCCAGGTGGCACATTGCCACTGTGGATGATGATATGATTTTGTTTGCCTAGTCCAAAGCCTTCAGTTCAGACTATGGTAGAAGACATGTTAGATCAAGTAAAAGAGAAGGTCTCTTGAGCTACTCAGACAGAGAAAGAAAGTTTAAAGGAGGAAGGGCTACCAGGGGAGAAATTACAACAGGAGGATGCTATTAACACCTTTATATCACCAGAGGGCGTAAGTGTCCAACCAACAGCTCCACCTATGGAGACAACATATGCTGGTTGGCCCCCAAACCCCATAGTTGATAGATGGGATCCTGAGACAGGACCTTAAAGATTAACATGCCCTCTATTTGAGATGACAGGAGGGCAGCAAATTCACCATGCTAGATTTCAAAACAGTGAAGCAGCTGAAAGAGGCTGTAACAACCTATGGTCCTCAAGCCCCTTTCACTGTAAGTATGGTCAAATCCATTACCAACTTGAACATGACGCCAGCAGATTGGGCTAGTATGTGCAAAGCTATGTTAAATGGAGGACAATATCTGTTATGGAAGCTTGCCAATGAGGAATTTTGTATGGAGACAGCTAGGTGAAATGCAGCAGCTGGTTATCCTCAGAGAAATCTAGATATGTTGTTGGGAAAGGGACCTTATGAGGGTCAGCAGCAACAAATTAGATATGATCCTGCCATATACTCACAAATTGCTGCAGATGCGGTTAGGGCATGGAAGACTTTACAAGGACATGGAGATTTACAAGGTCAGTTATTTAAGGTAATACAAGGAGCTAATGAACCTTATGCTGAATTTGTAGATAGGCTTATTCAAATAACTACCAGAGGTTTCGGGGATACAGAACGAGCAATGCCATTAATTAAACAGCTAGCCTATGAACAAGCAAATAAATAGTGCAAGGAGGCCATTAGACCATGGAAACATGAAGATTTAAACACATATATTAAATTATGTAGAGATATTAATGAACAAGGGCAAGTCTTGGCAGCTGCAGTACAACAGGCTTCAGGTGCCAGGCCAAAAACATGCCAGAGTTGTGGACAAACAAGACATTTTAGAAGGAGTGGCTCCATAGGAGGAGGGTTTAACAAATCTGGATATGATCAAAGGGGTAGAATACCAGGTATTTGCCCACGATGCCATAGAGGGAGACATTGGGCTAATGAATGCCATTCTCAAACCACCATAGAGGGTACTCCATTATCAAAAAACAGAGAAGGACCAGGTGTTTACCCACAATATCATGGAGAAAAGCATTGGGCTCCATTGCCAAAAAAAGGATAGGGGGGCCCAATGCTCCGGGGCCCACGACCACAAATATATGGGGCACTGGAGGAACCCAGCACCACCATCAGGGTAGTGCCCAGGACACATTATCCATTAGATCCCTCATTAGACAAACCAGAGGGAGCACAGGATTGGACATCTCCACCTCTGCCACAGCAGTACTAACTCCAGAGATGGGAGTTCAAATCATTCCCACAGTGGTAAAAAGACCTCTTCCCCGAGGAACAGTAGGCTTATAATTAGGACACAGTTCTTCTACTCTAATAGGACTTATGATTATGATAAGTCCTGGTGTAATTGATCCCGATTATGAAGGTGAAATATAAATTATAGCCAGTTTTCCCTTTGGTGATAAAAAGGTGTTAGTAGCATCCTCCTGTTGTAATTTCTCCCCTGGTAGCCCTTCCTCCTTTGGCAATGGAGCCCAATGCTTTTCTCCACGATATCAGTAATTTCACCAGGAGACAGAATAGCACAGTTATTAATAATACCCAGCCTACATGATAAATTTTCCAGCTGTACTATAGAAAGAGTTTCCAGGGGATTAGGTTCCACAGGTGTAGATTGGGTAATGCTTTCTTTAAATTTAGATTCTCGCCCTATGCTAAAACTAAATATTCAAGGACATGAATTTAATGGGCTACTGGATACAGGTGCAGACCTTAGTATCATCGCTCATCAAGAATGGCCAAAACATTGGCCATTACAACAAGCCACTCAAACACTTCAAGGCCTAGGAGTGGCAACTAATCCCCATAGAAGTGCAATGGTATTAGATTGGAATGATCCTGAAGAATGTGAAGGAACTATACAGCCATATGTATTGGATCATCTTCCTATAAATTTATGGGGACGAGATGGCCTAGATCAATTAGGATTAACATTAACAAATAACATCAATTCAAATGTGCCCACTATTATGGCTAGACAAGGTTTTAAGAAA
>NW_026007279.1:0-4227 GCF_001458135.2 Marmota marmota marmota
TAAGTTTGCTTGACAAAGGGCTTAATCAAAGCATAAATTTAGAAATATGAGGTCCAAGATTGTATGGTGCTCCTGTTTTATTCTTATATGTCTTTTTTGTGCAGCTAACACCAAAGTATTTTCTTAACAAGCATGCCGTCTATGCTCCTAGCAGCCACAACAAGTATGCAGGGAAGTCATTCCCAGGAATTTATGATGCTTTGTTTGACATTGAAAGCAAAATGGACCCTTCCAAATTGTGGGAAGAAGTAAAGACACAGATTTTTTTCTTTTTCTTCATGGTGCAGGACACTACAGGGACTTTTCGACAAGGCGCCTAAGAGAGATCTTTAGATATCCTGTGTTGAATTGGTATAATATATTCATGAGTGTATTGATAAATTAAAAGGAAAAGTGGTATATTTTGTCTGTGTGTGTGTGTACGTGTGTGAATGTGTGTGTGTGTATGTGTGTGTGTGTGTGTTTTACATGGTTCCTCAATTTTCTCCCTGGGGATCAATAAAGAAGAAATGAAAGATTAATTGTATAATTATGCAATTTTGAAATTAAAAAGTTGAACTGACTATTAAAAGTAAAGAGAAAACCTTAATACAAAAAAAAAAAAAATGGGCTGGGGTTGTGACTCAGTGGTACAGCGATTGCCTAGCACGTGCCAGGCCCTGGGTTCAAGCCTCAGCACCACATATAAATGAATAAAACAAAGGTATTGTGTCCATATACAACAAAAAATTAAAAAAAAAATATCCTGCAGTATTAGGAAATCAAGTGTAGTGCAGCCCTTTCAGACCTAATCACGTTACTGCACACATGAAATATCATCAGTCTGTTATGGAGAACATGGGAAAAGTGCATGAGGCTGCTCTGCCCTCAAGCCTTGACCTGCTTCTTAGAAGATTCTGATCTAATCATGTTTCTAGTAAATGTAGTCACTCTGTACCACACTGGACAATTACTCTTGTATTAGTATTATCATATAAGTATATAAATAAACAAATGAGCATTTGTAAATCCAACAAGATATATTAAGAATGGACCATTTTCAATACTTTTATAATCCATGTTCTGCTGCCCGGTTGTGCCTTTTGTGTCAAAACTAATCGCTTTTTAAAATTGTATGTTTACTTTTCTCCCTCTCTCTCCACCTTCCTCTTTTCCTTCCTTGCTCTTGCTCTGTTTTTCTTTACTTCTACTGGGGTTTGAAAGTTGAACTCAGGGGCACTCTACCTCACTGAGTTACATTCCTGGCTCTTTTTTATTTTTACAGTTTGGGAACAGGTGTCCCTCAGTTTCCCAGGCTTGTGTTTGTTTCTGAGAAATATCTGAATTGAGTACCAGCTCTAAGCCACTGAAAGCTGAATAAAGCGACCATGTATTTGCTTGTCATTCTTCTGCTGATCCCCAAAAGTTAAGAGAATATCTTCCTCTTATCACTATGGACTTCACATTTCCTATGGAACAGACTTAACTATGCCCTGACAGGAGATGAATCAAAGAAGGTCTGCATGACAGCTCATTAAGACTGATGACAGTGTCTGAACTGGTGTGACTTACCCTGATGATGTTATGACATCATCAGCATGACAAGATTAGAGATGATTTCTGTCTGATCTGTAACACCAGGGATCACCTTGCTATTTATTGCATTACACCTGAGGAAGCCCAGTATAAGCTGTTCAAAGTGAAAAAGATCTTTGTGGGCAAAAAAGAAATCCTTCATCTGGTGACCCACAATACTCACATCATTTGCACTCTGATTCTCCTTGTGGAAGAAAATGGCACTGTTCAGACTGATTTGGAGTGCTGACAAGAATACTAACTCCAACAATTTTGACGCTGGTTGTCTGTGTATAGAGCCTGGAAGTGCTAACCCTGGAAGTCCTGCTGTGATCATAACAAGATTTACATCCTGGCTCTTTTGATATGGATCATATGAGTGATGCCACCTGACTTGCCAACATTTTTTATTGGAAAAGGCAACAAATTATGGATTTTTCTACCCCAAGGAACAGCAATCCTTCTGTCCATTCCTAAATAAAGAGACTGATGACCAAATAAAGCAATGGGTAAAATGATTTCTATGTGGAATGTTGGAGAAGTTGCAACACTTAAAGATAATACAGTATGATTAATTGGAATTACAAAAAAATAAAAAATAAAGTATATTGCTCAGAAGAAACCAAAACCATTCTGACCCCAAGCCCAAAGCAAAACTTTGTGCATGTGTGTGTGTGTCTGTGTGTGTGAGAAAGAGAGAGAGAGAGAGAGACAGAGAGAGAGAGAGAAAGAGAGATTGTAAAATCACATTGCTTTATATTAGCTAAACAGCTAAAAACAATCATGATTTTTATTGTAAAGTGGCACCATCACTAAAGGCAAAAATTATAGAAGAAAAAGAGAACATTTCACTACACAGCCACCCTAATGCACATATGGAACCTGCTAGTGTTGCTTCATTCAAAGAATTTTAGGCTAATGCTCAAACCTCCATAAGTAATCGCAAAATATAGATGGTTACCTACTAAACTTTAGAACATAAGTTTGAAATAAATTCTCCAGGAAGTTTTATGCACACAAAGTTTTCTATTGAATAATTTGGCATCTGCCAATATTGTCTTTTCTCTACCAAGGACAACTCTGCCACTCCTGAGTACAGTGTCCCACCCAGAGCCAGAGCAACCTATTTTCTTTGTTAGATCAGTCAAAATTTTTTGACCTTGAGTTCTTTGATTCTCATTTTCCTCTCTGGAAAGGGTATGAGTGAGCAGCCCACCCACACCGAGAATAGTGCTTCACTACAACACAGATTCTCAGAAGGGGAAATTTCAGATTCATAACCATAAAGGATGACTGTTTATTAATTATCACACAGCACCATCTTCAGAGGTCTCTGTTGTCAGAATCAACTAAGAACCCTTGCTGGAATTCTTTGTCCATTAATTGATTACATGACTTGTAATACTTTTTGGGTCAGCAAACTAATGGCTTTGTAAATCTTTTAGGAGACCATTATTATTTTAATAATAGCTAAACATTAATTGGGTAGGCACTTCTTATATGTCAGGTGTTGAGATCCTTGACATTTTAAGTACTGTAAGCATAACCTTTCCAAGGTTGCTGAGGCACTATCTCCTTCCAGTTGACAACAGGCTTCCAGAATCCTCCTTTGCTTATGGACTTAACTAGGGTATCCTTTGTTAAGCTAAAGCTACTGGCCTTAAAGGATTCATAATTCCTGCTCACCAAAGGTGGAAAGTTTCTCTAAAATATCTTAGCTTAATTACCTATTTGAATGCCATTAATTTTGTCACTGAGAGTCCCTTTCTAACCTACACCATACCAGCTAACATGCCAATATTTTCACAAATTAAAGTCTATTCCCAACATTTACCATGCTATTGATGATTCTGAGTATATTAATTTAGTTTTTCTTCAACCAAGACATTGAAAATTGTGCTATGATGCTGTAGATATAGCTCAGTTGGTAGAGTGCTTGCCTAACATGCACAAGGCCCTGGGTTCAGTCCCTAGCACCACAAAAAAAATCAAATAAAATTGTGCTAAGGACAAAGCATTTTGTGTAAATTGAGGATCATGTGGAATCAATTTGGTAATGAAATACACTTTATGTATCTTTAAAACCTTTAATTTGTAAATGCAGCTTGGAAAAAAATATTTTAACTGTGTTGATTGACAGATCATACTCATGTATAAATCAAAAGCTCTGAAAAGAAAAAGGGAAAAACAGCCTTTCCTTTCATAAATGCTAATGGGTCACACTTACTCCCTTTTAAAACAATTTACTATTTTATTTATTTATTTCATTTTTTAAAGGGATAATTTGTTACTTGCTTTTTTAATATATATAACTTGTGGTTGTGGGACTTTTAAAAATATGAAGTGGGGGACTTGTATCAGTATAATTCAATGAAGAAAACTGAAAGCATGCAGTACATTTAAAACAGAGGCAAGTAGTTTTTTTGTAGACCCTTTTGGGTCTTCTAGGTATAGAATCATATCAACCGCAAATAGTGATAATTTAAGTTCTTCTTTTCCTATTTTTATGCCTTTAATTTCTTTTGTCTGTCTAATTGCTCTGGCCAGTGTTTCGAGAATGAATTCAGCAAAGTGGCAGGATATAAAATCAACACGCATAAATCAAAGGCATTTCTGTATATCAGCGACAAAACTTCTGAAACGGAAATGAGGAAAAACACTCCATTCACAATA
>NW_026007280.1:0-4227 GCF_001458135.2 Marmota marmota marmota
CTTCTCCAAAATAGACCATATATTATGCCATAGGGCAACCCTTAGTAAATATAAAGGTGTGGAGATAATACCATGCATCTTATCTGATTATAATGGAATGAAACTGGAAATCAATGATAAAAGAAGGAAGGAAAAATCCTACATCACTTGGAAAATGAACAATATGTTACTGAATGATCAATGGGTTACAGAAGACATAAAGGAGGAAATAAAAAAATTCTTAGAGATAAATGAAAATACAGACACAACATATCGGAATCTATGGGACACAATGAAAGCAGTTTTAAGAGGGAAATTCATTGCCTGGAGTTCATTCCTCAAAAAAAGAAAAAACCAACAAATAAATGAGCTCACACTTCATCTCAAAACCCTAGAAAAGGAAGAGCAAAACTACAGCATGTAGCAGAAGGCAAGAAATAATTAAAATCGGAGCCGAAATCAACAAAATTGAAACAAAAGAAACTATTGAAAAAATTGACAAAACTAAAAGTTGGTTCTTCAAAAAAAATAAATAAGATCAACAGACCCTTAGCAATGCTAACGAAGAGAAAAGAGAACTCAAATTACTAACATACAGGATGAAAAAGGCAATATCACAACAGACACTACAGAAATACAGAAGATAATTAGAAATTATTTTGAAACCCTATATTCCAATAAAATAGAAGATAGTGAAGACATCAATAAATTTCTTAAGTCATATGATTTGCCCAGATTGCGTCAGGAGGATAGACACAATTTAAACAGACCAATATCAATGGAGGAAATAGAAGAAGCCATCAAAAGACTACCAACCAAGGACCGGATGGGTATACAGCAGAGTTTTAGAAAACCTTTAAAGAAGAATTAATACCAATACTTCTCAAGTTATTTCAGGAAATAGAAAAAGAGGGAGCTCTTCCAAATTCATTCTATGAGGCCAACATCACCCTGATTCCAAAACCAGATAAAGACACTTCAAAGAAAGAAAACTACAGACCAATATCTCTAATGAACCTAGATGCAAAAATTCTCAATAAAATTCTGGCGAATTGGATACAAAAACATATCAAAAAAATTGTGCACCACGATCAAGTAGGATTCATTCCTAGGATGTAAGTCTGGTTCAATGTACGGAAATCAATAAATGTTATTCACCACATCAATAAACTTAAAGATAAGAACCATATGATCATCTCGATAGATGCAGAAAAAGCATTCGACAAAGTACAGCATCCCTTTACGTTCAAAACACTAGAAAAACTAGGGATAATAGGAACTTACCTCAACATTGTAAAAGCTATCTATGCTAAGCCTCAGGCTAGCATCATTCTGAATGGAGAAAAATTGAAGGCATTCCCTCTAAAATCTGGAACAAGACAGGGATGCCCTCTCTCACCACTTCTATTCAATATAGTTCTTGAAATACTGGCCAGAGCAATTAGACAGACGAAAGAAATTAAAGGCATAAAGATAGGAAAAGAAAAACCTAAATTATCACTATTTATGGGTGACATGATACTATACCTAGAAGACCCAAAAGGTTCTACAAAGAAACTACTAGAGCTAATAAATGAATTCAGCAAAGTGACAGGATATAAAATCAACAGCATAAATCAAAAGCATTCCTGTACATCAGCGACAAATCTTCTGAAATGGAAATGAGGACAACCATCCCATTCACAATATCCTCAAAAAAAAAAAATACTTGGGAATCAACCTAACAAAAGAGGTGAAAGATTTATACAATGAAAACTACAGAACCCTAAAGAGAGAAATAGAAGAAGATTTTAGAAGATAGAAAAATATACCCTGTTCATGGATAGGCAGAACTAACATCATCAAAATGGTGATATTACCAAAAGTTCTCTATAGGTTTAATGCAATGCCAATCAAAATCCCAAAGGCATTTCTTGTAGAAATAGATAAAGCAATCATGAAATTCATCTGGAAAAATAAAAGACCCAGAATAGCAAAAGCAATTCTAAGCAGGAAGAGTGAAATAGGCGGTATAGCGATACCAGACTTCAAACTATACTACAGAGCAATAGTAACAAAAACAGCATGGTACTGGTACCAAAACAGGCGGGTGGACCAATGGTACAGAATAGAGGACACAGAGACCAATCCACAAAATAACAACTATCTTATATTAGACAAAGGTGCTAAAAGCATGCAATGGAGAAAGGATAGCATCTTCAACAAATGGTGCTTGGAAAACTGGAAATCCATATGCAACAAAATGAATCTGAATCGCTTTCTCTCCCCATGCACAAACGTTAACTCAAAATGGATCAAGGAGCTTGATATCAAAACAGAGACTCTGTGTCTGATAGAAGAAAAAGTTGGCTCTAATCTACATATTGTGGGATTGGGCTCCAAATTCCTTAATAGGACACCCATAGCACAAGAGTTAAAAACAAGAATCAACAAATGGGACTTACTCAAACTAAAAAGTTTTTTCTCAGCAAGAGAAACAATAGAGGTAAATAGGGAGCCTACATCCTGGAAACAAATTTTTACTCCTCACACAAAGAACTCAAAAAATTAAACAATCAGGAAACAAATAATCCAATTAACAAATGGGCCAAGGACCTGAACAGACACTTCTCAGAGGAGGACATACAATCAATCAACAAGTACACGAAAAAATGCTCACCATCTCTAGCAGTCATAGAAATGCAAATTAAAATCACCCTAAGATACCATCTCACTCCAGTAAGAATGGCAGCCATTTGAAGTCAAACAACAACAAGTGCTGGCGAGGATGTGGGGAAAAGGGTACACTTGTACATTGCTGGTGGGACTGCAAATTGTTGCAACCAATTTGGAAAGCAGTATGGAGATTCCTCAGAAAGCGGGAATAGAACCACCATTTGACCCAGCTATTCCCCTTCTTGGACTATTCCCCAAAGACCTTAAAAGAGCATATTATAGGATACAGCTACATGGATGTTCATAGCAGCACAATTCACAGTAGCTAGACTGTGGAACCAACCTAGATGCCCTTCAATAGATGAATGGATAAAAAAAATGTGGCATTTGTACACAATGAAGTATTACTCAGCATTAAAAAATGACAAAATCATGGCATTTGCAGGGAAATGGATGGCACTAGAGCAGATTATGCTAAGTGAAGCTAGCCAATCCCTAAAAAACAAATGCCAAATGTCTTCTTTGATATAAAGAGGGCAACTAAGAACAGAGCAAGGAGGAAGAGCATGAGAAGAAGATTACCATTAAACAGGGACAGGAGGTGGGAGGGAAAGGGAGAGACAAGGGAAATTGCATGGAAATGGAAGGAGACCCTCATCGTTATACAAAATTACATATAAGAGGAAGTGAGGGTAAAGGGGGAAAAAAAACAAGGGAGAGAAATGAATTACAGTAGATGGGGTAGAGAGAGAAGATGGGAGGGGAGGGGAGATGAGTGGGGATAGTTGAGGATAGGAAGGGCAGCAGAATACAACATACACTAGTATGGCAGTATGTAAAAACGTGGATGTGTAACCGATGTGATTCTGCAATCTGTATATGGGGTAAAAATGGGAGTTCATAATCCACTTGAATCAAATGTATGAAATATGTTATGTCAAGAGCTTTGTAATGTTTTCAACAACTAATAATAATTTAAAAAAGAAAAAGAAAAAAATAAAAAGGTAGAATTACAGGCAAAAAAATTCTTTATGAATGAAATCTGAGCACACCTGTAATCCCAGTGGCTGGGGAGGCTAAGGCAGGAGGAACACAAGTTCAAAGCTAGCATCAGCAATTTAACAAGGCCCTAAACAATTTAGTAAGACCCTGTCTCAAAATAAAAAATAAAAAGGGCTAGGGATATGGCTTAGTGGTTAAGCGTCCCTGGGTTCAATCCCTAGTACCAAAATAAATAAATAGAAATTAAAAATAAAAGAAAGAATTATAAGCAACTTAAAGGACTTATTTTATAGTATAGTTAGTAATCTCTTCTTTATCCTGAGTAGGTGTTGAAAGTTATCCATTTTTATACTGCTACATCGATGTTCATAGCAGCACAATTCACAATTGCTAGACTGTGGAACCAACCCAGATGCCCTTCAATAGATGAATGGATAAAAAAAAAATGTGGCATTTATACACCATGGAGTACTACGCAGCACTAAAAAATGACAAGATCATAGAATTTGCAGGGAAATGGATGGCACTAGAGCAGATCATGCTTAGTGAAGCTAGCCAATCCCTAAAAAACAAATACCAAATGTCTTCTTT
>NW_026007281.1:0-4225 GCF_001458135.2 Marmota marmota marmota
ATCTGATTTCAAAATATGCTACTTAGCTACAGTAATCAAAAACCCCATAGGTCTGGCATTAAACCAATGATGGTATCAAAATAGAGAGCTTCAGAATTAAATCCAAATATTTATGGTCAATTGATTTTTTTTTATGGTACTGGGGAATTAACCGGGGATGCCTTTACCACTAATGCTGTATCCCAGCCCTTTTAATATTTGATGTCGAGAAAGAATTTCCCTTAGTTGCCTAGGCTGGCCTTGAACTTGTGATTCTCTTGCCTCAGGCTCCTGAGTTTCTGGGATTACAGGTTGTGTGCCAACAGACCCAAGCAGGTTCAATTGTTTTTTTTTGTTTGTTGTTGTTGTTGTTGTTGTTGTTGCGGTTTTTTTTTTTTTTTTTGGTAGTGGGGTTTGAAGCCAGAGGTGTTTTAACATCAAGTCATATTCCCTGCCCTTTTTATTTTTATTTTTATTTTTATTTTGAGACAGTCTTCACTAAATTGCTGAGGGCCTCTGTAAATTGCTGAGGCTTTGAACTTGTCATCCTCCTGTCTCAGCCTCCCCAGTTTCTGGGATTACAGGCGTGTGCCACCACAACAGATAGATCAATTGACTTTTGTGATAGGTACTAGGGACACCTTATGGAAAGAACAATATCTTCATCAAATGGTGCTGCAAAAAACTGAATTTTCACATTCCAAAGAATAAAAATGGACCCTTATCTCACACCATATACAAAAATCAACTCAAATGGAACAAAAACTTAAGTGTAAGATCTGACATGTAAAACAGTTTGGAGGAAAACAGGGAAAAAGATTCTTAACAGTAATATGTGAAATGTTTTTTTTTTTTTGGGGGGGGGGCGGATATGTCCCCAAAAGTGCAGACATCAAAAACAAAATTAGCAGATGAGATTTATCATTTACAAAGAATCTACACAGCAAAGAAAACAATAAACAGAGAGAAAGGAAAACTTATAGAAGAGGCAAAAATATTTTCAATCCATCCATCTGATAAGGAAATAATATCCAAAATATTAAAGGAACTATAATTACTTAATAGCAAGAAAACAAATAATTCAGTTAAAAAATGGGCAAAAGAGCCAGGCATGGTGGCGCACACTTGTAATTCCAGTGGCTCCAGAAGCTGAGACATGAGGATTGCGAGTTCAAAGCCAGCCTCAGCAAAAGCAAGGCACTAAGCAACTCAGCAAGACCCTGTCTCTAAATAAAATACAAAAAAGGGCTGGGGATGTGGCTCAGTGGTTGAGTGTCCCAGAGTTCAATCCCTGGTACCAAAAAAAAAAAAAAAAAAAAAAAAAAAAAAAAAAAATAGGGCAAATGACTTGAACAGACATTTCTTAAAAGAAAGTACAGAACTGAACAACGTGTCCAAGGCATATGAAAAACTGTTCAGCATCACTGCACATCAGGAAAATGCACATAAAAAACACAATGAGATATGACCTCACACATGTTAAAATAGCTATTATCAAAAAGACAAAAAAATAACAAATATTGGTAAGGATGTGGAGAAAAGGAAATCTTTGTACACTTTTTGTAGGAATGTAAAAGGTATAGCTAGCATGGAAAAAATATGAATTTTCTTGAAAAAATAAAATCAGAACTATCATATGATCCAGCCATCCCATTTCTGTGTACATATCCATAGGAAATGAAATCAGAATGACAAAAATATCTGAATTCCCATGATAAATGCAGCATTACTCTCAATAGCCAAGATATTGTTACTATGAGAAGGCTTCATCTGCTCACCATGACAGAAACCAATTTGTTGATACGCAAGAAGATGGTAGTCAAAGACCTTTACTAAGATGAGCTAGCTGATCTGAAGGTGACTGGACTATTGTTCTAAAAACCATTTTAACTAATAAATGCAAATAAAGAGTTTATATAGGAAATTTAAGCAAGTATAATTTTAACCACTGACAGGTGGGCACCAAAGTTATCATTAATTCTGCAGTGGTCCATTTCTTTGGGGTCATTCAGACATTATCTGACAGTCACCCAACATTCTAGGTTCTGTAAATCTAAAGAAATATTGCTGAATAGGTGGTCTTATGGCCAATGTTTTTCTTGTTCCTCCTTAGAATAACTGTTTCTAGCAATTGTTTATATTTTTAAGCATGAGAGGTTTATGAGAGGTGTATTTAATGAACTAGAAGTACACTCTAAGGTGTGTTGAGTAGACCACCTCCAAGAGGAAATGGCATGGGATTATCCATGTGGCAGCTTTTCATATTTGATTTGGAAATTTTCTCTTCATATATAATGTATTTGAAACTGTTCCTGCAGTTTCCCACCATGAATTTAAGCCACCCTGACTATAAGTTAATATCTCAATGATTTAGGTATGGCTTTTCTTCAGAATTTAATGCTGGGCAAAGGCAAAGAACTATTTGCAAAGGACAAATTAACCCAATAGGAGACCTTGATATGGAGTCAACCTAAATGTTCCAACAGTGGATGAATTAGTAAAGAAAATGTGACGTGTGTATGTATATATACACATACATATGTATGTGTGTAAATATGCACAAATATATGCATGTGTGTGTGTGATATTCTGTCTTAAAAAAGAAGGAAATTATGTTATTTGCAATGATATGGATCAACCTTGAAGACATTATGCTAAGTGATATAGCCAGGCATAGAAAGGCAAACACTGCATAATCTCATTTATATGCAGAATGTAAAAATATCAAAGTCAAAGAAGCAGAGAATAAGATGGTAGTTGTCAATGGCTAGGAAATGGAGAAGATTTGTTAATGTTCAAAGGGTACAAAATTTCAGTTACATGAGATGAAAAAGTCCTGGAATAGTAATACAACCTGGTGACTATAGTTATAGTTTGCTCTAAAACTGAAAAAGATACTTTCTTTTATATGAAAATCTAAGGAATGTAATGATAGTCTCTTCCTTTATGATTATATCTTACCTATTGTTCAAATCCAAGTGTGAGTCTCAACTCCTTCTGGAGACTTTTACATCAATGTTAACCTTTAATGATCTCCTTTTTATAAACTAGTATAACTAGAGTGTGCCATACAGATTTATACTTAACAATTTCCTAATAGAATTATTTCTATTCTCCTCAAATAAATACTAGGCTTCTTGAAGTTGAAAAAAAATAGAAATTGCATTTATTTTATACTATATATAACACTTAGAGAAATTTTGGGTACCTTAAATGTCTATTGATGAGAGTGCTTGATATTATTGGAAGCTATTCAGATGAGTGTCAAAATCTGATAGCTCTTGAGTACAGAATTCAACAAAGTACCTCAGCATTGCAATTTAATTTCAAATAACACTTTCCCAGACATTCCAAGAGTTGTTTTGTTGATATTTTAATTTTGTTGAAAATATGATGGCAAATTACAAAGATTTCTCAAAATACAGAGAATATTTTAGAATCTTTCAATGTAATTTGGAAATTCATGAACTTCTGGTGTTCATGTTTCAGATTTGCCAAGGGAAGTGATTTTCACGATAGCAAGGAAGGCTACCTTTTCTAGGACCAAATGATATAAAAATAGATTGATTTGAAGACATTTAAAGAAAATTTTCAAAGTAGTATGTGAACAGTATTAAAAACTTGTAACAGTCATTTCTCAAGCTTGTAGTTAAAGAACAAACACCATTTCCTAGATCATAGTGAGGTATTCAATAAAAATTTCATGCATTGCATTTCATTTTTATTTTGGAACAAGTAGTTCATAAAAATAGTGTAACATATCAAAACTAATTTTAATTATATTTTCAACTGTAAATACAAAGGAATGAGTTGAGACAAAATAGATTCCCAGGCTTAATATGCATTCTTTTGATGACCTTTTTATGTCTGAAGTATAGGTATTAAGAAACATATGATATTTCATAGTCAACTCTTTATGTAGGATTTACTTAACCAAGCAATGAGAAATGACAGGTATCATTGAACTTAATATTCAGATTATCTCTAAAATTATTATATGCAGAAAATTATATTGAAGTGGTGGCAAGTGACTGGCTATCAGTTATCCCAAATAAAATAAAATAAAATAAAATAAATGTGGTCCATGTGTTTAAATACTAAAATTTTAGACAAATAATTATGAGTCCCTCATACAGTCAATCAACAAGTACATGAAAAAATGCTCACCATCTCTAGCAGTCAGAGAAATGCAAATCAAAACCACCCTAAGATACCATCTCACTCCAGTTAGATTGGCAGCCATTAT
>NW_026007282.1:0-4225 GCF_001458135.2 Marmota marmota marmota
ATGTTTGATTTAGAGTTCCAAATGCCTCTATCCCTATAGTGGAAAATAAAGTGAAAACTAAAAATTCAAATATTATCTGCAAATGAAAGCGTCAACCAAGAAGAATGAAATTTGGGGCACCAAGTGTGACTGGAGTCCTGAACATTTCTTCAAAGCATCAACAAGTTCAGGAGAAAAAAATATTGGCTGATTTTCCAGTAAAATCAGAGTTCTGTGGAGCTTGGCAAACCCTTTCAAATGAAAGTGTTTTTGCTTGTGTCTGCATGGGGCTACTACAACAGGGAACCAAGCATAGAGAGCACACTGAGAAATAATTTAGTGTGTTAAGTTTCAACCAGCTAGACAAAACCATGTTTGATTTAGAGTATCAACTGCATATATCCCAATGGGGGAAAACAAATTTAAACTTAAAATATCAAAGTGTTCCTGCAAACAAACGATTCAAATTAAAATAATGAAATTTGTGGTGCCAAGTTCTACAGAAGTACCCACCATTTCTTCAAAGAATCAACAAAATTGGATAAAAAATATTTCCTGAGATTCCAGTATACTTGGAGTTCTGTGGAAGCTTTGAAAATGCTTTCAAATAAAATTGTTTTTTCCTGGCCTTAGCTTAGGGCTATTTCAACAGGGAACAAATCATACAGAGTGCACTGAGAACTAATTTAATTGTAATATTTCAAGAAGGTAGCACAAATCATGTTTGATATATATTTCTAAATGTGTATATCCCTATAGGGGAAAATGTATTGAAACCTAAAAATTCAAAGTGTTTCTGCAAATGAATGCTTCAACCAAGAAGAAAGAAATCTGGAGGACAAAGTGCGCCTGGAGTACCAATTATTCTGTCAAAGTATCAACAAGATCAGGTGAAAAAATATTTGCTGATATTCCAGGAAACTCGGAGTTCTGTGGAAGTTTGGCAAATACTTTCAAAAGCAAGTGTTTTTTTTTTTTTTTCCTTTCCCGCTGCTTAGGACTACTTCAACATGGAACAAAGCATAGAGAGCACACTGAGAACTAATTGAGTGTGTCAACTTTCAGGCAGCAAGCACAAACCGTGTTTGATATAGAGTTCCAAATGCATATAACGCTATAGGGGAAAACTAATTGAAACCTAAATTTTAAAGTGTTCTTGCAAATGAACTCTTCAACGTTGAAAAATGAAATGTGGGGGGCCAAGTGTGACTAGAGTACCAGTCATTCCTTCAAAGTATCAAGAAGATCAGGTGAAAACTTATTTGCTGAGATTCCAGTGAACTCAGAGTTCTGTGGAATCTTGGCAACACTTCCAAATTAAAATGTTTTTTCCTTGCCTTTGCTTAGGGCTACTTCAACAGGAAACAAAGAATACAGAATGCACTGAGAAGTAATTGAGTGTGTCAAGTTTTAAGCAGCTATCAAAAACCATTTTCAATTAAGAGTTGCAACTGCTTCTATCCTTATAGGGGAAAACAAAGTGAAACCTAAAAATTCAAAGTGTTCCAGCAAACAAACATTTCAACTAGAAGAATGAAATTAGGGTGGCCAAGTTTGATAGGAGTACTGATCATTCCTTCAAAGTATGAACAATTTAGGTTGAAAAAGTATTTGCTATGATTCCAACAATCTCAGAATTCCTTGGAAGCTTGGCAAATGGTTTCAAATGAAAATGTTTGTCTTTGCCTTTGCATAGGGCTACTTCAACAGGGAAAATTTCATAGATTCCAGTAAACTCGGAGTTCTGTGGAAGCTTCACAAATGTTTTCAAATTAAAGGTTTTTTTCCTTGCCTCTGTTAGGGCTACTTCAACAGGAAACATAGAATAGATAGTGCACTGAGAAGTAATTTAGTGTGTAAACCATGTTTGATTTAGAGTTCCAACTGCCTCTATCCCTATAGGGCAAAATATGTGAAACCTAAAAATTCAAAGTGTTCCTGCAAATGAACAATTCAACCTATAATAAGAAAATTTGGTGGGGCAAGTGAGACTGGAATAATGATCATTCCTTCAAAGTATCAACAAGATCAATTAAAAAAAAGATTTGCTGATATTCTTGTAAACTCATGGTTCTGTCAACACTTAGCAAATGGTTTCAAATGAATTTGTTTCTTCCTTGCTTCTCCTTAGGGCTACTTCAACAAGGAGAAATGCATAGAGAGCACACTGAGAACTAATTATGTGTGTCAAATTTCAAGAAGCTAGCAAAAACCAAGTTTGATTTAGACTTCCAAATGCCTCTCTCTATATGGGAAAATGAAGTGAAACCTAAAAATTCAAAATGTTTTTTCAAAAAAAAAACCTGCTTCCACCTAGAAGAATGAAATTTGTGGGGCCAATTGCGACAGGAGTATTGATCATTTCTACTTAGTAGAACAAGTTCCTGTGATAAAGTATTTGCTGAGATTCCAGTAATCTGGAAGTACTTTGAAAGGTATGCAAAGGCTTTCAAATGAAAGTGTTGTTTCCTTACCTCTGCTTAGGGCTACTTCAACAAGGAACAATGCATAGAGAGTGCACTGAGAACTAATTGATTGGGTCAAGTTTCAAGAAGCTAGCACAATCCATGTTTGATATAGAGTTCCAAATGCCTGTGTCCCTATAAAATAAAACAAAGTGAAACCTAAAAATTCAAAGTGTTCCATCAAACAAATGACTCAACCAAAAATAATAAAATGTGGGGAGCCATGTACAACTTGAGTACCAATCATTCCTTCAAAGTACCAAAAAGATAGAGGTAAAATATGTTTGCTGAGATTCCAGAAACCTTGGAATTCTGTTCAAGCTTGGTAAATGCTTTCAAGAGAAAATGTTGTTTCCTTGCCTCTACTAGGGTTACTTCAACAGGGACCAAATCATAGAGAGTGCACTGAGAACTTATTGAGTGTGTCAAGTTTCAAGCAGCTATCAAAAACCATGCTAGATTTAGAGTTCCAAATTCCTGTATCCTTATACGGAAAAATGAAGTGAAATCTAAAAATTTAATGTGTTCCTATAAACCATCATTTCAACAGTGAAGAATAAAATTTGGGGGTCAAGTGTGACTCAAGTACCAATTATTCCTTCAAATTATCAAAAATATCAGGTAAAATGTATTTCCTGAGATTCCAGTAAACTTAGAGTTCTGTGGAACTTGTAAAAGTTTTCAAATGAAAGTGTTGTTTCCTTGCCTCTGCTTAGGGCTACTTAACGTGGAATATAGCATAGAGAGCATATTGAGTACTAATTGAGACTCTCTAGTTTCAAGAATCTAGCAAAATCCATGTTTGTTTTAGAGTTCCAAATGCCTGTAATCTTATAGTGGAAAATGAAGTGAAACCTAAAAATTTGATGTGTTCCTTCAAACGAATTCTTCAACATATAAGAATGAAATTTGTGGGCCATGTCCGACAGGAGTACTGATCATTCCTTCAAAGTATATACAAGATCGTGTTAACAAATACTTGCTAAGATTCCAGGAAACTCATATTTCTGTGGATACTTGGCAAATGCTTTCAAATGAAGGTGTTTTTTTCCTTGCTTCCTTTAAGGGCTAATTCACCAGGGAAGAAAGAATAGAGAGTGCACTGAAATTTAATTGATTGTGTCAAGAATCAAGCAGCTAGTACAAACCCTGTTTGATGTAGAATTTCACCTGACTCTATTCCTAGAGAGGAAAATGAAGTGAAACCTAAAAATTCAAAGTTTTCCTGCAAATGAAACCTCATCCTAGAAGAATGAAGTTTGGGGTGCCAAGTGCGACTAGAGTACCAATGATTCTTTTAATGTATCAACAATTCATTTGAAAAAAATAATTGCTGAGATTCCTGTAAACTCAGAGTTGTGTGGAAGCATGGAAACCTCTTTCAAATGATAGTGTTTTTTCCTTGCCTCTGCTTAGTGCTACTTCAACAGAAAACAAAGTCTAGAGAATGCACTGAGAACTAACTGAGTGTGTCAAGTTTCAAGCAGCTAGTACAAACCCTGTTCAATTTAGAGTTTAAAAAGCCTCTATCCCTACAGGGGAAAATGAATTGAAACCTAAAAATTCAAAGTGTTACTGCAAACAAATGATACAATCTAGAAGAACAAAATTTGAGGGGGCAAGTGCAACTGGAGTCCCGATCATTCCCTCAAAGTATCAACAATTTGGGTGAAAAAAAATTGCTGATTCTCCAGTAAACACAAAGTTCTGTGAAATCATGGCAAACACTTTCAAATGAAAGTGTCTTTTCCTTGCCTCTGCTTAGGGCTACTTCAACAGGG
>NW_026007283.1:0-9235 GCF_001458135.2 Marmota marmota marmota
TAGCCCTAAACAAAAACCTAGCACTAGCCCTAACAATAATTCTTAACATAATGCAAAGACTAACCCTATCCCTAGAACCAACACTAGTCCTAATTCTGGCCCTAACCCTAAATCCAACCATAACCTGAACAATGACCCTTACCCTAAATCAATCCCTAACTCTAAACCTCATCCTAACAAAAAACCTAAACCTAAACTAGACTTTTTCGTAACTCTAACCCTAAAACTAGCCATAACCATAACCCTGGGTCTTACATTACCCATAGCACTAATGCTAGCCATAAACTTCACACAAAACCTAGCCATTATCCTAGCCCTAAACCTAGTCCTAATCGTAAACCTAACAGTAACCGTAGACCTAACCAAAACTCTAAGCCTCACCATAGCCCTAACCGTAGCTAAAACACTAACACTTATTCTAAACCAAACCCTAACACTAACCCTAGGCCTAACCCTAAGACTAGCCTTTATCCTAACCTTAACCCTAGCCCTAATCTTATCTCTAACCCTATCCATTACCCTAATGATAAGCCTAACATAAATGTTCACCCTAGGCCTAACACTAACACTATCCCTAACACTAACCTTTTCCATTATTCTAAACCTAACCTGAACCCTAAACCTAACCCTATTCATTACCCTAACCGTAACCTAACACTAACACTAATTCAAACCTTAACTCTAAACCTTAACCTAAACCAAACCCTACCCATACCCTGACCTAAAAAAAAAGCCTAGCTCTAAACCTGACCCTTATTCTAAACCTAACTGTTACAGTAGATCTAGCCACAAGCTAACCCCAAAACTTACCCTAACCATAAACCTAGACATTACATTAGCCTTAGCCCTAATACTAGCCCTATATGTAACACAAAACCTAGCCCTCATCCTTGTCCTAAACCTAGCCTTAATCTAACCCTAAACATAACCCTATCCCTATCCCTAATTTTAACCCTCACCCTATCCCTGAATCTGGCTGTAACCCCATCCTTTCCCCTAACTATAACCCTAACCATTATCTTAACACTCACCCTAACTCTAGCCCTAACCATAGGCCATAACCTAACACTAACCCTAATGCTAATCCTAGCCCTAATTTAGCCCTAACCCTATCCCTACCACTAACCCTATGCCAAAAATTAACTCTAACTCTCACCCTAGCCTTATTTCTAGTTCTAACCCTATCAGTTACCCTAACCCTAACAGAAGCACTAACCTTAGCCCTAATCCTAGCTCTATACCTATCCCTAGATCTAACCATAACTCTAAATCTAACATAACCCTAAGCCTAAACTTCACCCTACTACTAGACCTAACACTATCACTAAACCAAAGCTAGCCTTAACCCTAGCCTTAACAACAACAACAAAAAAAGCCATAAACTCCTTGCTCTAATTTGAGTCCTAGGCCTAAAACTATCCCCGACCCTGACTTATATCTTAACACTAAACCTAGCTCTAAATATCACACTAACCCTAAAGATAATGCTAACACTAGATATAGACCAAAAACTAACCCTAAAACTAACCCTAATCATAACCCTAAATCTTACATTAGCCATAGCCATAATCCTAGGCCTAAACCTAAGAGAAAAACTAGCCCTAATCTGAGTCCTAAACCTAGATGTAACCCTAACCCTAAACGTAGCCCTAGCCCTAACCCTAGCTCTAACACTATAACTTACCCTAAGCCAAACCCTATTCGAATACTAACCTTAGTCCTAATCCTAATCCATAGCTAACCCAGACCCTAACCCTATTACTAGTCCTAACCCTATCCCTAATTCTAGCTCTAACCATAACCCAAATCTTAAACCTAACACAAACCCTCAGTATAAACCTGACCCTAACCCTAAACTGAACCCTAAAACTAGCCCTACCAGTAAACTTATACTTAAACCTAACCCTAACACTAGCCCTAGACTTAAACCTAATCCTAAATCTAGCCATAACTCTAGACCTAGACCTAAAAAAAACTTATCCCTACCCCTAACCATAACCCTTAACCTAAAGCAAACACTAACCATACTCCTATACCTAAACCTAGTCCTAATTCTGGTCTCACCCTAACCCTAACTCTAAACCAAAACTGCCCCTAAATAAACACTAAACCTAGCTCTAAACCTGACCCTAATCCCAAAACATAAACCTAACACTAGACCTAGCCATAATCCTAACACTAAAACTAGCCCTAATCAGTACCCTAGATCTTACATTACACATAGCCCTAACCCTGGACCTAAATCTAAAATAAAACCTAGCCAAAATCCTAGGCCTAATCCTACCCTAAGCATAACCATAACCTTAAACATATCCCTGACCCTACCCCTTGCCTTATTCCTAACCCTAGCTCAAAGCCTAACCCATAGCCTAAACCTAATCTTAGACCCATCCCTAAACATAAACCTAACTCTAGCCCTAATTCTAACCTTAACCATAGCACTAACCCTAGCTCTAACCCTAGCCATTACCTTAACCCTATCTCTAACCCTAATGATAACCCTAGCCCTAACCTAACCCTATTCCTAACTCTAATCATAAACATAACCCTAGACCTAACCCTAAACCTAACCCTTGTCATAGTCTTAATCGTAACTCAAACCCT
Source organism: Marmota marmota marmota (assembly GCF_001458135.2). NCBI lineage: Eukaryota > Metazoa > Chordata > Mammalia > Rodentia > Sciuridae > Marmota > Marmota marmota. Next base: position 2,605 of record NW_026007283.1, read on the forward strand.
AACTTTTACCCTACACCCAACACTATATCTAGGTCTAAACCTAAAGTTAACCCTAAACCTAACATTAACCCTAACCCTAACCTTACATATAACCAACCCTAAACCTAATGCTAAACCTGACCCTAACCTTAATAAAAACCATAGCCATAACCCTAAACATAACCATAACCACAACCCTAGACCTAACATTAAACCTAACACTCACGCTATCCCTAACCCTATCTTAAACCCTAAAAATTACCTAACCCTAACCCTACTCCTAGCCCTAACCATAACGGCAATTCTAACTCTAGTGCTAACTCTAAACCTAAAACAAAACCTAGCCAAATCCTAGCCCGAATTTAGCCTTATTCCTAACTCTAACCCTAACCATAGGATTAAGACAAATTTTAACTCTCACACAAGATCTATACCTAGTTCTAACCCTATCCATTACCATAACCCTAAACCTAACCCTAATGCTAGTCACAACTTTTGCCCTATCCTTAGCCCTTGCACTACCCTAGATAGAAACCTAAATCTAAATCTAAACCTAACCTGATGCCTAAGCCTAACCCTGGAATGAGCCCTAACCCTAAGGCTAATCCTAAAACTAGCCCTAATCTTAGCCCTAGCCCTATAACTAATTCAAGCCATACCCCTATCCCTAACCCTTAACCTAAACCAAAACCTAACCTTACACCTAGCCCTAACCCTAGACATAATTTGAGTTCTAACCCTAACCCTAAACCTAACCATGACCCTGACTCATATCCTAACACTAACCCTAGCTCTAAACATCAAGCTAACATTAAACCTAACCCTAACACTAGACCTAGCACTAAACCTAACCCTAAAACTAATCCTAATTGTAACCCAAGTTCTTATATTAGCTGTAACACTAACACTAGCCCTAACCTGAATACAAAACTTGCTCTAATCTTAGCCCTAACTCAAGTTTTATCCCTAAACCTAAGTCTAACCTTAGCACTAAACCTAGTCCAAACTCTAGTTCTATCCCTATCTTTTATGCTAAGCCAAACTCTCACCCTAATGGTAACCCACGCAAGTCCTAACCCTAATCCTTAGCCTAACCCAAACCCTAACCCTATTCCTAGTCAAAACCCTAGCCCTTATTCTAGGTCTAACCATAAACCAAACCCTAACCCTAACCCTGACCCTTATCCTGACCCTAACACTAATTGTAGGTCTACACCTGAACCTAACCCTAAACCGAACCCTAACACTAGTCCTAGACCTAAACCTAATCGTAAATCTAGCCATAACTCTAGCCCTAGACCTACAGAAGAACCTAGACCTAGCCTTAACAATAATCCTTAACCTAACCCAAAACACTAACTCTACCCCTACACCTAAACCTAGTCCTAATTTTGGCTTTAACACTAACCATTACCCTAACCCAAACACTATTTCTGAAACTAACACTAACCCTAGCTCTAAATATCACCCTAACCCTAAACCTAACCCTAAAACTACACTTAGTCCTAACATTAACCATAAAACTAGCTGTAATCATAACACTAGTTCTTACATTAGCCATAGCCCTAATCTATCGCAAGACCTAGCCCAAACAAAGCCCTATCCTAGCTTTAACCCTAAAGCTAAACCTAAGCATAACCCTACCCCTAACCCTAACCCTAAGCCTAACACTAGAACTAATCCTAACCTAACACTAGCACTAAGCCTAGTTCTAACCCTATCCATTATCCTAATGATAACCCTAAACCCTATGTTCACTCTAGGCCGAAAACCTATTCCAATCCCTGGCCGTAAACCTATCCATTAACCTACACCTAACCTGAACCTTAAACCTAATGTATCATTACCCTATTCCTAGGCCTAATGCTAATTCGAGTCCTAACCCTAAACCTTAACCTAACTCAAACTGTAACATTGACCCAGACCCTAATAATACCCATAGCTCTAAACCTGACCTTAACAAGAAAACTAACACTTACAATAGACTTAGCCATAAAGCTAACCCTAAAACTATCCCTAACCATACCCTAGACCTGACATTAGCCCTAGCTTTAATCCTAGCCTTAACCCTAACACAAATTTGAGCCCACATCCTAGCCATAAACATTAGGGTTAATCATAACCCTAACCATAACCCTAACTCTAAATTTAACCCTAATCCTCACCTTAGTCCTAAAACTAGCTATAATCCCATCACTCATACTAAACCTAACCCTAACCCTAAACCTAACACTAAACCTAGCCCTAACCCTAGGCCTAACCCTAACACTAACCCTAGCCATAATCCCAGCCCCAATTTAGCCCTATCCCTAACACTAAACCTAACCCTAGGGCTAAGACTAACTCTAACTCTTGCCCTAGCCCTATACCTAGTTCTAACCCCATCCCTTACCATCACCCTAAACCTAGACCTAAACTAAGCCCTAACCCTAGCCCTATCCTTAGCCCTAGCTCAATCCCTAGATCTAAACCTAACTCTAAATCTAACCCTAACCCTAAGACTACATCTAGCCACAAATCTAGCCCTATCCCTAACCCTAAAACTTAACCTAACCCTAAAACTCACAATAACACTAGCCAAAACCTTATTGCTAATCTTAAAACTAGTCCTAACCTTAACCCTAGCCCTAAAACAAAACCATGTAATAGCCCTAACACTAACCCTTAATCTAAACCAAACCCTAACCCTACATCTAGCCCTAACCCTACCCTAATTCTAGTCCTAACCCTAATCTGAAAACTATCCCTGACCCTGACTCTGAGCCTAACACTAACCTCAACTCTAACCTTAGGTCTACGTAACCATAAACCTAACCCTAACACTATACCTAGCCATAACCCTAACCCTATAACTAACGCTAATCATGACAATACTTCATACATTAGCTGTAGCCTTAACCCTAGCACTAACATAACCCAAAACCTAGCCTTAATCCGAGTGCTAAAACTAGCTTTAATCCTAAACTTAAACCTAACCCTAAGCCAAACACTAGCCCTGATCCTATACATAACCCTAGCCCTAACCTTAGGTCTAACCCTATCCATTACTGTAACAATAACCCTAACCCTTATGCTAAACCTAGGCCTAACACTAACCCTTATCCATTATACTAAACCAATCCTGAAACCTAAACCTAACCCTGTCATTACCCTAAACCTAAATCTAAAACTAATTTGAACCCTACACCTAAACCCTAACTTAATCCAAACCCTAACCCTGACTCTGACCCTAAAAGTAACCCTACATGTAAGTCTGACCGTTACCAAAAACCTAACCTTACACTGGACCAAGCCATAAACCTAACACTAAATCTATCCTTAACTGTAACCTAGACCTGATATTAGCCCTAGGCCTAATACTATCCCTAAATCTAACACAAAACTTAGTCCTCATCCTAGCCCTAAACCTAGCCTTAATGATAACCCTAGCCCTAACTCCAATACTAATCCTCGCCCTAGCCCTAAACCTAGCTATAACAACATACGTTACACTAAACAAAACCCTAATTCTAACCCTAACCGTAGTCATAAACCCTGCCTTATCCTTAGCCCTAGCACTAACTCTAGATCAAAACCTAACTCTAAATCTAACCCTAACTCAATGCCTAAGGCTAACCCTAAAACTAGCCCTAATCCTCATGCTAATCCTAAAACTAGCCCTAACCCTAAGCCTAACACTAACCCTATCCATAATTTAGCCCTATTCCTAGCCCTAACCCTAGCCCTAACACTTACTCTAATTCTTACACTACCCTATCACTTGTTCTAACCATATCCCTTACGATATACCTAACCTTAGTCCTAAACCAAGTACTACCCTTGCCCTATCCTTAGCCCTAGCACTAACCTTATACAAAACCTAACTCTAAATCTAGCCCTAAATCAAAGCCTTAGGCTAACCCTAACCCTAGCCCTAACCATAACACTAATCCTAAAACTAGCGTTAACCCTAACCCTAGTCCTAAAACAAACAAAGCCATAGCACTAATCCTAACCCTTAACCTAAACCAAACCCTAACCCTACACCTAGCCTTAAACCTAGCCTTAATTCGAGTTGTAAGCTGAACCCTAAAACTAAACCTGAACCTGACACTGAACCTAATACTACTAGCTCTAAATATCACCCTAACCCTAAATCTAATCCTAACAGTAACCCTAGCCCTAAACCCTAAAACTAGCCCTAATCATCATACTAGTACTTACATTAGCCATAACCATAACCCTAGCCCTAACTTAACCCCAAACCTAGCCCTATTCTGAGTCCTAAACCTAGTTTTAACCTTAATCCTAACAATAACCCTAGCCCTAATCATAACCATAAACCTAGCCCTAAACCGATCTCTAACTCTATCCATTATACCACAACCCTAACCCTAACCCTAATGCTAACCCTAGGCATAAACCTAACCCTATCCCTAATCCTAACTCTATCCCTTGCCTTAAACCTAACCTTAACCATAAACCTAACCCTATCATTATCCTAACCCTAACCCTAACACTAATTTGAGCCCTAACTTTAAACCTTAACCTATCCCAACCATAAATCAGACTTTGAACCTAATAATACCCCTAGCTCTAAACTTGAATAACACTAAACCTAACCCTTACTATAGACGAAGCCAAAATCCTACCCCTAAAACTATTTTTAACCATAATTCGGGACCTGAAATTAGCCCTAAACCTAATCCTAACCCTAACCCTAAAACAAATGTTAGCCCTCATCCTAGCCCTAAACTTAGCCTTAATCATAACCCTAATCCTAACCCTAACACTAACCCTAATTCTAATGCTCACCCTACCTCTAAACCTAGCTATAACACCATCCTTTACCCTAAAAATAACCCTATCTCTAACACTAACCCTAGGCTTAAGCAAAAAATTCTAAATCTAGCCCTTAACCTAGCCCTAATTTAGCCCTATCTCTAAACTTAACCCTAACCCTAGCCCTAAGACTAACTCTAACTCTACCCTAGCCCTAGATCTAATCCTATCCCATACCATAACCCTAACACTTGCCTTATAATTAGTCCTAGTCCTAACCCTAGATCTAACCCTAACTCTAAATCTAACCCTAACCCTAACCCTAAGTGTAGCACTAACACTAGCCCTAACCCTAAGGATAATAGTACATCTAGCCCTAACCCTAACCATAGCAGTAAATGAAAAGTGAGCAATAGCCTGAATCTTAACTTAAACCAAACCCAAACACTACACCTTGACCTAACCCTAGCCCTAATTCGAGTCCTAAACCTACCCTTAAAACTAACACTGACCCTGACTCCTATCCTAACACTCACCCTAGCTCTAAACACTGCCCTCAACTGAAACAAAACCCTAAAAGTAATCCTAGCCCTAATTCGAGTCTTAACCATATCCCTAAAACTAATCTGACCCTGACTCCTATCATAACACTAACCCTAGCTCTAAATATCAACTAACTTTAAACCTAACCATAATACTAAACATACCTCTAACCCTAACCCTAAAACTAACCCTAATTTTAACCCTAGTTTTTACATTAGCCATTGCCCTAACCCTAGCCTTACCTAATCTTAACACTAGACCTCTCACTAAACCTAATCCTAAAAAATAGCCCTAATCATAATGCCAGTTCTTACATTAGCCATAGCCCTAACCCTAACACAAAAACTAGCCCTAATCTAAGCCCTAAGTCTAGCTTTAACCCTAACCCTAACCCTGGCCCTAAACCTAACCCTATACCTAGTCCTAAACCTAGCTTGAACCCTGTTTCTTACAATATGTCCAACCCTCACACTATTGCTACCCTAGTCCTAACCCTAATCCTATGCCTACCCCAAATCCTAACTCTATTAGTAGTCCTAACTCTAGCCCTCATTCTAGGTATAAAATTAACCTCAAACCTGACCCTAACCCTGACCCTTATGCTGACCCTAACACTAAACCTAGGTTTAAACCAGACCCTAACCCTTATCCAAAACCTAACACTAGCCCTACAGGTAACCCTAACCCTAAACCTAACACTAACACTAGCCCTAGACCTAAACCTAATCCTAAATATAGCCATACCCTAGCCCTATCCCATCAATAAACTTTAACTCAACCCAAACAATAACCCTATCCCTAGACCTAACCCGAGTCTGCATTCTTGACCTAACCCTAAACCTAACCCTAACCCGAACACTGACACTTACCCTAACACAAACCCTAGTTCTAAACCTTATCCTAACCTAAAAACTTAACCTAAAACTAGACGAACCCTAAATCTAGCCATAACCATAACCCTAGCTCTTACATTACTCATACACCTAACACTAGCCCTAAACCTCACACAAAACCTAGCCATAATCCTAGGCCTAAAGCTAATTCTAAGCATAACTCTATCCCTAAACCTAGCCCTAACCCTAAACCTAACTCTCGCCCTAGACCTAACCCAAGCTCAAACTCTAAACCTTACCCTAAACTTAACCCTAGCCCCAATCCTAAACCTCACCCTAACCCTAGCTATAATCCTAACCATAACTATATACCAAACCCTAGCTCTAACTCTACTCATTACTCTAACCATAACCCTAAACCTAATGCTAACCCTAATCTTAACTGTAAACCTAACACAACCCTACAGCTGACTGTAACCCTAACCCTCGCCCTAGCCCTAATGATAGTCAATCGC
>NW_026007283.1:14118-27346 GCF_001458135.2 Marmota marmota marmota
AACCCTAACATTAGCCCTAGACCTAAACCTAATCCTTAATCTAGCCTTAAATCTAACTCTAGACCTAAAGAACAACCTAGTCCTAGCCCTAACAATAACTCTTACTTAACCCAATCAATAACCCTAACCATAGACCTAAACCTAGTCCTAATTCTGGCTTTAACCCATACTTTAACTCTAACCTGAACACTGACCCTGCCTTTATCACTAAACGTACCTCTAAATCTTACCCTAATCAAAACCTAAACCTAATCTAGACCCAGCCATAACTCTAACACTAAAACAAGCCCTAGTCATAACCCTAGGTATTAAATTACCCACAGCCCTAACCTAGGCCTAAACCTAACACTAAACATAGAGCTAATCGAAGGCCTAAACCTAGCCCTAAGTGTAATCACTAACACTAACCCTAGCCCTAACCTAACCCTAGCCCTCGCCTTACTCCTAAACCTAGCTCAAAGCTTAACCCTTCACCTAAACATAAACCTAGACATATCTCTAACTCTAACAATAACCCTAGTTCCAATCCTATACTTACACCTAAGCATAAACCTACCTAAAAACCTATGCATTACACAAACCCTAAACCTAACATTATTGATAATCCTAGAATGAACCCTAACTCTAAACCTAACCCTAACTGGAAAACTGACCCTAGACATAATCCTAAATCTCACACTCTGCATAGCCCTAACTTTAGCTGAAATCCTAAACCTAACTATAAACCTAAACATAAACATAGCCCTAATCCTAACCATAAACAAAAATCTAATCATAACCCTAACCCTATATCTAACCCTATCCATTACCCTAACCCTAAACCCCTTAATGATAACCCTAGCCCTAACCCTAAATACAACACTAACCCTACCATAATCCTATCATAGACATAACCCTAAATCTAACACTTGCCCTAGTCCTAACCTAACTCAAAACCTAACCCTTACACTAAACATAAGTATAAAACTAAACCTAGTTCTAAACCTAAACCTAACAATAACTCAGGACCTATTCTTAACCATAACCCTAGTTCTAACCTAAGATCTAATCCTATCCATGACCCTAATGATAACCCATAACCTAATGCTAACCCTAAGCCTAACCCTAACCTGATGGATAATGCTAACCCTATCAATTACCCTAAACCTAATCTGAATCCTCAACCAAACCCTATTATTACCCTAATACTAACCCTAATGCTAATTCAAGCCCTAAACCTAAATCCTAACCTAAACCAAATCCTAACCTTGAGCCTAACCTTAAAAATTTCACTAGCTCAAAACCTGAACCTTACCCTAAACCTAACCCTTACACTAGAGGTAGCCATAAACTTAGCCCTAAAACTATCTTTAACCATAATCCTAGACCTGATATTAGCCCTAGTCATAATCCTAGCCCTAAAACTAAACTAAACACTAGCCCTTATCCTATCCCTAAACCTAGCCTTAATCATTACAGTAACCCTAACCCTAGCCCTAACCCTACTTTAACCCTCACCCTACCTCTAAACCTAGCTATGAAAACATCCCTTATTTTAAACATCACCCTAACAATAACCCTATCACTAGGCCTAAAATAAACACTAACCCCAGCCATAATCCTAGACCTAATTTAATCCTATCCCAAACCATAACCCTAATCCTAGCCATCAGAAAAATTCTAACTCTCACGCTAGTCCTATCATAGTTCTAACCCTATTCCTTACCATGATTCTAACCCTAGCCCTAACCCTTGCCCTATCATTAGTCCTATTGTAACCTAGATCTAAACCTAATTCTAAATGTAACACTAACCATAAGCCTAAGCCTAACACTAACACTAGCCCTAACCCTAATACTAATCATAAAACTAGCCCTAACCCTAACTCTAGGACTAAAACAAAACTGAGCAATAGACCTAATGCTAAACCTTAACTTAAACCAAACCCTAAACTACACCTATAAGTAATCATAGCCCTAATTTGAGTCCTAACCTTAAAACTAACTCTGACCCTGACTCATATGCTAACACTCACCCTATCTCTAAACACCACTCTAAACTTAAACTGAATCCTAACAGTAAACCTAGCCTTAATTTTAGTCCTAACCCTAACCCTAAAACTAACCCTGTCCCTGACTCCTATCCTAACAATAACCCTAGCTCTAAATTCATCCTAACTGTAAACCTAACCCTAACACTAGAACTACCCTTAACCCTAACCCTCAAGCTAATGCTAATTGTAACCCTAGTTCTTACATTACCTGTTGCCATAACCCTACCCATAACACTAACACAAAAATTAGCCCTAATCCTAGCCCTAAACCTAGGTTTAACCCTAACCCTAACCCTTACCCTATGCCTAACACTAGCTCTAACTCTTTCCCTAAACCTAAGCAAAACCCTAACCCTAATGGTAACCCTAGACCTATCCCCAATCCTTAGGCTAATCAAAACCCTAACCCTATTCAAAGTCCTTACCCTACCCCTCATTCTAGCTCTAACCCTAATCCAAACCCTACCCCTAACACTGACACTTATTCTGACCATAACACTAACCCTAAGTCTAAACCTGACCCTAACCCTAGACAAAAACCTAACACTATCCCCTACCAGTAAACTTATAAATAAACCTGAATCTACCACTAGCTCTAGACCTAAACCTAATCCTAAATCTAGCCTTTAACTCTAGCCCTAGACCTAAACACAAACCTAGTTCTAACCCTAACAATAATAACCCTTAACCCAATGCAAAGACTAAACCTACCTCTAGACATAAACCTAGTCTTAATTCTGGCTTTAACCTTAACTCTAACTCTAAGCTGAACACTGACCCTGCATTTAACACTAAGCTATCTCTAAACCTGACTCTATCCAAAAAACTAAACCTAACACTAGACCTAGCAATAACCCTAACCCTAAAACTAGCCCTAATCATAATCTTAGCTCTTACATTACCCATAGCCCTAACCCTACACCTTAAACTAACACAAAACCTAGAGGGAATCCTAGGCCTAAACCTAGCCCTAAGCATAACCCTAACCCTAACCCTAGCCCTAACCCTTACCCTAACCCTAGCCTTAGTCCTAAACTTTACTCAAAGCCTAAATCTTACCCTAAATATAAACTTAGACTTATCCCTAAATCTAACCCTAAACCTAGCCCTAACACTAAACTTAACCCTATCCCTAAACCTAGCTCTAAACTTACCAATTACTCTAAACCTAAACCTATTGATAACCCTAACCATAACCCTAACCCTAACTGTAACCAGAAAACTAACCTTAGACCTAACCCTAAATTTAACACTAGCCATAGCCTTAACCCTAGCTCAAACTCGAACCCGTACCAGAAACCTAAACCCAACCATGCCTTAACCTTAACCCTAAAACTAAATCTAACCCTAAACCTAAACCTAAACTTACATCTAACCATATCCATTAACCTAATTCTTATCCTAACCCTAATTATAATCCTAGCCCTATCCCTAACCCTAACACTAAACCTACTGTTATCCTATGCCTAGACATAACACTGAACATAACCCTCCACCTAGCTCTAGCCCTAACTCTAGCTCAAACCTTAGCCTTTACCCCAAACAAGACCTAGCCCAACCCCTAACCCTAATCCTAGCCCTAATCATAACCATAACCATAGCCCAAACCCTAGCTCTAACTCTATCCTTTACCATAACCATAACCCTAAACCTAATGCTGACCCTAGCGATAACCCTAACTCTATCCCTAGTCCTGATTCTAACCTGAACCCTCAAAATATCCCTAGCACTTACTCAATCACTGACCCTTACCCTTAAACTAACCGTAAGACAATCCTAAGCCTAACACTAACACTAACCCTAGCCCTAATTCTAAACTTAACCCTAGCCTTAATCCTAGCTCAAACCTCACCCATTACCCTAACCCTAACCATAAACCTCATGATAACCCTAGCCCTAACCCTAAACCTACTGTAACCCTAACCATAAACCTAACACTAGATCTAACCGTAAAACTACCCCTTGACGTAGTACTAACCTAGCTCAAACCCTTATATTTACACTAAACCTATCACTAAACCAAGTCCTAAACATTAAGCTAATCCTAACCCTAAACTGACATCTAAACTTGTCCAGTACCCCAACCCTAATGATAACCCTAGCCCTAAACTTAATACTAACCCTAACCCTAGACCTAACCCTAAACCTAATCCTAGCCTTAGCACTAACCCTAGCTCAACCCTAACCCATACCCTAGCCTTAACCCTAAACCTAACCTTAACTCTAGCCCTAATCCTAAACATGATCATAGCCCTAAACTTAACTGTAACCCTATCCATTACCCAATGATAACCATAAACCTAATGCTAATCCTGGGCCTAACTCTAACCCTATCCATTACCCTAAACCTAACCTGAAGCCTAAACCTAACCCTATCCATTACCCTAATTCTAACTCTAACTCTAATGCTAATTTGAGCTCTCATCCTAACCCTTAACCTAATATAAACCCAATACCTGACACTGAATATTATATTACCCCTAACTTTAAACCTGAACCTTACCATAAACCAAACTCTGACACTAGACCTAGCCATAAACCGTATCCTAAAAATATTTTTAAATGTAAGCCTAGACCTGATATTAGGCCTATCCCTAATTCTTGCCTTACCGCTAACACAAACACTAGCCTTCATCCTAGCCCTAAACCTAGCCTCGATCCTAACCTAAACCCTAACTCTAGCCCTATCTCTAATTTTATCCCTTGCCCTAGTTCTGAACCTAGCTATAACCTCATGTCTTCCCCCAAATCTAACCCTAACACTAACTCAAGACTTAAACCTTACACTAATCATAGACCTGATCCTAGCCCTAATTTAGCCCTAACCTTAAACCTTAACCTAAACAAACCCTAACTTTGATCATGACCCTAATAATACCCTACCTCTAAAACAGACCCTATCCCTCAACCTAACCCTTACACTATACCTAGCCATAAACCTAACCCTGAAACTATCTCAAACCATAATAACCCTAGTCCTGACATTAGACCTATCATTAATGCTAGCCCTAAATCTAACAAAAACTTTAGCCCTAATATTGTCCCTAAACCTAGACTTAATCCTAACTCTAACCCTATCACTAGCCATAACCCTAAATTAACTGGTGCCCTGGCCCTAAACCTAAATATGACATCATATCATACCCTCATCCTAATCCTAATTCTAGCCCCAAACCAAGGCCTACCTAATACTAACCCTAGCTCTAATCCGAGCCTTAATTTAGCCCTAACCCTAAACCTAACAATATCCCTAGCCCTAAGACTAACTCTAACTCTCGCCCTAGCCCTATCCCTAGTTCTAACCCTATCTCTTACCATAACCCAAAGCCTAGCCCTAACCCTAGCCCAAACATAGCCCTAAACTTAGCCCTATCCCTAAACGTAGATCTAACCCTAACTCTAAATCTAACCCTAACCCTAAACTTAAACCTCACCCAAACACCAGCACTTACCCTAATGGTAATTTGAAAACCAGCTAACTTAGCCATAGCCCTCAAACTAAACTGAGCTATAACCCTAATTCTAACCAATAAACTAAACCAACTCCTAACGATAAACCTAGCCATAACCCTAGCCCTATTTTGAGTCCTAACCCTAACCCTACAATTAATACTGACCATGACTCTGACCATAAAACTAACCCTAGCTCTAAACATCACCCTAACCCTAAACCTAACCCGAACACTAGACCTAGCCCTAAACCTAACCCTAAAACTAGACCTAATTGTAATGCCGGTTCTTACATTAGTCATAGCCCTAATCCTAACAAAAATCTAGCACTAATATGAGCCCTAACCTAGCTTTAACCCTAACTCTAACTCTATTCCTAGACCTAAACATAACCTAACCCTAGCTCTAAACCTATCACTTACCCTAAGCCAAACCCTCACCCTAATGCTACCCTAGTCCTAATCCTAATCCTTAGCCTACCCCAAACCCTGACTCTATTACTAGTTTTAACGCTAGCCCTCAGTCTATCTCTAACCTTAATCCAAACCCTAAGCCTATCCCTGACCCTTATTCTGACCCTAACACTAACCCTAGGTCTAACCCTGACCCTAAAACTAAACCGAACCTTAACACTAGCCCTACCATTAAACTTATACCTAAACCTAACCATAACACTAGCACTAGAAATAAACTTAATCCTAAATATAGCCATAAATCTAGCACTAGCCCTAAACAAAAACCTAACCCTAGCCCTAACAATAACCTTTAATTTAACACAAAGAATAACCCTACCCCTAGACTTAACTCTAGTTTTAATTCTGGCCCTAACCCTAAACCAAAAGCTAACCATAACACTCTTACTCTAACACAAACCCTAGCTCTAAACCTTATCCTAACCCAAAACCTAACCATAACACTAGATATATCCATAACCCTAACCCTAAAACTAGTCATAAACATAATCCAAGCTCTTAAACTACCCTTAGCCCTAATGCTCGCCATAAACCTCAAACAAAACCTAGCACTAAACCTAGCCATAAATCTAGTCCTAAGTGTAACCCTAACACTAGCCCTAGCACTAACCCTAACCCTAATGCTTGCCCTAGATCTAACCCTAGCTCAAACTCTAACCCTTACTCTAAACATAACTCTAGCCCTAACGCTAACCCTAACCCTAAACCTAGACCTAATCTTAACTGTAACCATAGCCCAAATCCCAGCTCAAACTCTATCCATTACCTTAAACACAATCCTGATCCTAATGCTAACCCAAGCCCTAACTCTAACCCTAAACCTAACTGTAGCCCTGATTCTAAACATAACCCTCACTCTTGCCCTAACACTAGCTCAAATCCTAACACTTACCCTAAAACTAACCCAAACACTAACCCTAGGCCTATCCATAACACTAGCTCCAACCCTAACACTTACCCTAACACTAACCCTAGGCCTATCCCTATCCCTAGCCAAAATGCTAACCTTAATGCAAGCCCTAACACTAGCACTAACCCTATTCATTACCCTAAACATAAGTCTAACCCAAATGCTAACCCTAGGCCTAACACTAACCCTATCAGTAGTACTAAACCTATACATTACTCTAAACCTAACCTGAACCCCAATCCTAACCCTATGCATTACTCTAACCCTAACACTAACAATAATTTGAGCCCTAACCCTAAATCTCAACCTAACCAAACCCTAAACCAGACTCTGACCCTAATAATACACCTAGATCTAAACCTGACACTTACCCTAAACCTAACCCTTACACTAGACCTAGACATAAACCTAACCCTGACACTAACCCTAACCATAACACTAAAACTGACATTAGCCCTAGCCCTAATTCTAGACCTAACCATAAAATAAATCCTAGCCCTCACCCTAGTCCTAAACTGAACCTTAATCCTAACCTGAAGCCTAACCCTAGCCCTACCCCTAATTTTAACCCTCAATCTAGCCATTAACCTAGCTATAACCCCATCCTTTTCTCTAAAGCTAACCATAACACTAACACTAACACTAAACCTAGCCCTAACCATAAGCCTAACCCTAACATTAACGCTAACACTAATCCCAGCCCTAATTTAGCGCTAACCCTAACTGAACCCCTAAGACTAGCCCTAGGATTAAATCTAACTCTCACCCTAGCCCTATTTCTATTTCTAACCCAATCCATTAACATAACCTTAACATTAGCCCTAACCTTAGCCCTAACCCTAGCCATAGCCCTAACCCTTGATCTAAGCATAACTCCAAATTTAACCCTAACCTTAAGCCTAAACCCCATCCTACCACTAGGTGAACACTATCGCTAATCCTACAACTAGTTCTAACCCTCGTCCTAGCCCTAAAACAAAACTGAGCCATTGCCCTAAACCTACACCTTAACCTAAACCAATCCTTAACTCTACAATTAGTCATAACATTAGCTCTAATTCGAGTTCTAGGCCTAAATCTAACCCTGACCCAGACTCTTATCCAAACACTAACCTTAACTCTAAATATCACCCTAAACCTAAAGCTAATGCTAACACTTGACCTAGCCCAAACCCTAACCCTAAAACTAACCCTAATCATAACCCTAGTTTTTACATTAGCTATAGCCCTAACCATAGCCCTAACTCTAACAAAAAAATAGCCCTAATCTGAGCCCTAACACTAGATTAATTCTACCCCTAACACTAACCCTAACCCTAGCTCTAACCCTATCCCTTACCCTAAGCCAAATCCTATCCAGAATGCTAACCCAAGTCCTAATCCTAATCCATAGCCTAAACCAAACCCTAATCCTAGACTAGTCCTAACCAAAGCCCTCATTGTAGCTCTAACTCTAACCCAAAACCTAACCCTAACTTTCACTCTTATTCTGACCCTAACACTAATTATAGGTCTAAACCTGACCCTTACTCTAAACTGAACCCTGAAATTAGCCCTACCAGTAAACTTTTACCTAAACCTAAGCCTAACACTAGCCCTAGACCTAAACCTAATCCTAAATCTAGCGCTAACTCTAGCTCTAGATCTAAACAAAAACTTAGTCATAGCCCTAACAATAACACTTAACCTAAAACAAACACTAGCACTACCCCTAAACCTAAACCTAGTCCTAATTCTGGTTTTCACCCTAACCCTAACTCTAATCTAAACACTGACCCTAACATTAACACTAAACCTTGCTCTAAACCTGACTCTAAACCAAAAACTAAACCTAACACTAGATCTAGCCATAATCCTAACCCTAAAATTACCCTAATTAGAACCATAGATCTTACATTACCTATAGCACTAACCCTAGGCCTAAACCTAACACAAAATCTAGCCCTAATCCGAAGCCTAAACCTACACTAAGCATAATTTTAACCCTAACCCTAGTCTTAACCCTCACCCTAACCCACACCTTAGTCCTAACACTAGCTCAAATCCTAACCCTTAGCCTAAACATAACCCTAGCTCTGTTCCTAATCCTAACAGTAATCCTAACCTTAAACCTAGCCCTATCCCTAGCCATTAACCTAAACCTAACTCTAACCATAACACTAATTTGAGCCCTAACCCTAAATCTTAACTTAACCAAACCCCAAACCAGACTCTGACCCTAATAATAACTCTAGCCCTACCTTCACCAAAACCCTAATCCAAAACATAAACCTAACCCTAGACTTAAAACTAAACCTTACCCTTGCTGTAGCCCTAACCCTAACTCAAATCCTAACCCTTACCCAAATCCCAGTAGTAAATCTAGCCTTAAAACTAAAATTAACCCTAAAACTAACCATACATCCAAACCAATCTATTACCCTAAATGTAACCCTAACCCTAAAAAATACCCTAGCCCTAATGCTAAACCTAACCCTGACCATAACCATAAACCTAACCCTAGAAAAACATTAAACCTAACCCTCAACCTAGGACTAACCCTAAGTCAAAACCTAGCCTTTACCCTAAACCTAACCCTAACCCTACTCTAAGTTAGGATTTCTAGCCCTAATCCAAACCCTAACCCTAAATATAGCCCTAATACAAACACTAAACCTACCCCTAGACATAAAACTAGTCTTAATTCTGGCTGTAACCCTAACTCTAACTTTAACCCGAACACTAACCCTGCCTTTAACAGTAAACCTATCTCTAAACTTATCCTTAACCAAATATCTAAACCTAACACTAGACCTAGCCATAACCCTAACTCTAAAACTAGCCATAATCATTACCCTAGCTCTTAGGTGACCCAAAGCCCTAAACCTAGGCCTAAACCTAACACAAAACCTAGAGGTAATCCTAGGCCTAAACATAGTCCTAAGCATAATCCTAACCCTAACCCTAGCCTTAATCCTAACCTAACCCTCGATTATCTTAACCCTAGCTAAAAGCCTAACCCTTACCCTAAACATAAACCTACACCTATACCTAAATCTAAACCTAACCCTAGTCCTAATCCTAACCTTAACTCTAGCCCTAAACCTAGCTCTAAATCTACCCATTACCCTAAACCTAACCCTAACTCTATTGGTAACTCTAGGCCTAAACCTAACCCTAAACCTAATCAGAAATCTAACCATAGACCCAACCCTAAACCTCACACTCACCATAGACTAAACCTAGCTCAAACTCTAACCCTTACCATAAACCTAAACATAACCATAGTCTTAAATCTAAGCCTAAACCTCAATCTAACTCTAACTGTAACCTTATACCTACATTTAACCATATCCATTAATCTAAAACTAACCCTACCCCTAATGATGATGCTAGCCCTAATCCTAACTCTAACCCTAACCACACTGTAATCTTATCCCTAGACCTGATTCTAAACCTAACCCTCACCCTAGCCCTAACCCTAGATCAAAACCTAACCCTTATGATAAACATAACCATAAACCTAACCCTAGTTCTAACCCTAACACAAACCCTAAATTAAGACCTATTCCTAACCATAACCCTAGCACTAACCTTAGCTCTAACACTATCCATTATCCTAACCATTATACCCTTACCCTAATGCTAATTCTAGGCCTAACACTAACCCTATTGCTAACCCTAACCCAAACCCTATAAATTACCCCAAACCTAACCCTAACACTAACCCTAACTCAAGACATATTCCTAACCATAACCCTAGCTCTAAACTTAGTTCTAACCCTATCAATTATCCTAATAATTACCCTTACCCTAATGCTAACCCTAGGCCTAACACTAAGTCTATCACTAACCCTAACCCTATCAATTACCCCAATCCTAAACCTAAACACTAACCTCAACAAAACTCTAACCCTGAGTCTGACCCTAATAATTTCCCTAGCTCTAAACTTGAACCTTAGCCTAAACCTAACCCTTACACTAGACCTAGCCATAAATCTAATCCTAAAACTATCCTCAAATGTAACCCTAGAGCTGACATTAGCCCTAGCCCTGATCCTAGCCCTAACCCTAACAAAAACCCAAGTCCTATCCAAGCCCTAAACCTAGCCTTAATCCTAACCCTAACCTTAACCCTAGCCCTAATCATAATAATAACCCTAGCCCTAATATTAGCCATAATTTTTCCCTATCCCTAACCCTAACCACAGACCTAATAATAACTCTAAATCTCACACTATCCTATCACTAGTTCTAATCCTATCCCTTACCATAACCATAACCCTAGCCCTAAACCTAGTTCTAACTCTTGCCCTATCCATAGCCCTAGCACTAACATTAGATCAAAATCTAACTCTAAATCTATCCCTAACCCTAAAGCCTAAGCCTAACCCTAACACTTGCCCTAACCATAACACTAATCCTAAAACTAGCCCTAACCTTAGCCCTATTGCTATAACAAAACCGAGCCATAGCTCTAACCCTAATGCTTAAACTAACAGAACCCTAACCATACATCTACCCCTAACCCTAGCCCTAATTCGAAATTTAAGATGAACCCTAAAACTAAACCTGACCCTGACTCTTACACTAACACTAACCCTATCTCTAAACATCATCCTAACCCTATCACTAAACCTAGCCCTAACCTCAACCTAAAATTTAGCCCTAAATGTAACCCTTGTAATTACATTAGCCGTAATCTTTACCCTAGCACTAACTTAACCCAAAACCCAGCCCTAATCCGAGCTTTAAACCTAACCCTAACCCTAACCCTAACCCTAGCCCTAATCATAACCATAACCCTAGCAATAAACCTAGCTCTAACCCTATCCACTATCTTAATCATAACCCTAACCCTAATGCTAACCATAGGGCTAAACCTAATGCTATGTCTAATCATATCCTATCCATTTCACTAAATCTAATATGAACCCTAGTACTAAGCTTTTCATTACCCTAATCCTAACCCTAAGGCTAATTCTATCCCTACCTTTAATCCTTAACCTATCCCAAATCCTAACCAAGACCTTGACCTTAATAATAAGCCTAGCCCTAATCCTGATCCTAACCCTGAACCTAAACCTTACACTTTATGTAGCCATAATACTAACCCTAAATCTATCTTTATACATAATTTTAGATCTGAAATTACCCATACTTCTAATCCTAGCCCTAATCCTAAAACAAACCCTAGCCATCATCCTAGCCCTAAACCTAGGCTTAATCAATATCCTAACCCTAACCATAGTACTAACCCTAATTCTAAACACCATCCTACCACTAAACCTACCTATAACACCATCCCTTACTCTAAACTTAATCCTACATCTAACCCTAACAATATACATAAGCTGAACACTAACCCTAACCCTAATCCTAGCCCTAATTCTATCCCTATCACTAAACCTAACCCTAACTTTAGCCTGAAGACTAACTCTAATTCTCACACTAGCCCTATTACTAATTCTAACCCTGTCTCTTACCATAACCCTAACCCTAGCCCTAACCCTAGCCCTATCCTTAGCCCTAGCCCTAACCCTAAATCTAAACCTAACTCTAAATCTAACTTAACCCTAAGCCTAAGCCTAACACTAAGACTAACCCTAACCATAATGATAATTGTAAAAAGAGCCCTAACCCTAACCCTAGCAGTAAAACAAAACTGAGCAATAGCCCTAACCATAAACCTTAACTTAAACCAAACATTAAAACTACACCTAGACCTAACCCTAGCCTTAATTCGAGTCCTAACAGTAACCTTAAAACTAACCCTGACCCTGACTAATATCTTAAACTCCCCCTAGCTCTAAACACCATCCTAACCTTAAACCGAAACCTAACATTAACCCTAGCCTTTATTTGAGTTCTAACCCTAACCTTGAACCTGACTCATATCCTAACACTAACCATAGGACTAATTATCACCCTAACCTTAAACCTAACTTTAACACTAGACCTATCCTAACCCTGACCCTAAAAATAATTCTAATCATAACTCTAGTTCTTACATTAGCAATTATCCTAACCCTCACCCTAACTCTAACACAGAAACTAGCCTTAATCTGAGCCCTAAACCTAGCTTTAGCCCTAATTCTAAAGCTAGTCCTGACCCTAGATAAAACCTATCTTTAACCTAAGTGAAACACTAACCTTAATGTTAACCATAGACCTATCCCTAATCCTTAGGCTAAAAAAATCCTAACCATATTAATGGTCCTGATCCTAGCCCTCATTCTAGCTCTAATCGTATCCCAAACCCTAATGCTAATCCTGACCCTTATTCTGACTCTAACACAAACCCTAGGTCTAAACCTGACCATAACCCTAGAGCAAACCATAACACTGGCCCTACAGATAAACTTATACCTTAACCTAACCCTA
>NW_026007283.1:31369-34389 GCF_001458135.2 Marmota marmota marmota
CTTACCCTATCCTAATTCCTAGCCCTAATCCTAGATCTAAACCTAATTCTAAATCTAACCCTAAACCTAAGTCTAAGCCTAACACTAACACTAGCCCTAACCCTAACGCTAATCATAATACTAGTCCTAACCCTAACCCTCACAGTAAAACGAAACTGAGAAATAGCCCAAACTCTAAACCTTAACTTAAACCAAACCCTAACACTACACCAACACCTAACCATAGCCTTAATTCGAGTCCTAACCCTAACCTTAAAACTAACTCTGAACCTGACACATATCCTAACACTCACCCTAGCTCTAAACATCCTCCTAAGCTTAAACTGAAACCTAACATTAACTCTGTCCCTAATTTGAGTCCTAACCCTACCTGATCATTACTCATATCCTAACACTAACCCTAGCTCAAAATATTACCCTAACGTTAAACCTAACACTACCACTAGACATACCCCTAACTCTTACCCTAAAAGTGAACCTAACTGTAACCCTAGTTCTTACATTAGCCATTGACCTCACCCTAGACTGAGCCCTAACACAAAAACTAGCCCTAATCTGAGCTCTAAACCTAGCTTTAACCCTAACCCTACCCGTAACTCTAGCCCTAAACCTAGCTCTAAACCTATTCCTTACCTTAAGCGAAACCTTAACCCTAATGGTAACCCTAGACCTATCCCTAATCTTTAGGCTAACCAAAATCCTAATACCATTAATAGTCCTGACCCTAGCCCTCATTCTTGCTCTAAACCTATCCCAAACCCTAATGCTAAACCTGACCTTATTCTGACCCTAACACTAACCCTAGGTCTAAAACAAACCCTCAAGCTAGACGAAATCCTAACACTGGCCCTACTGGTAACCTTATACCTAAACCTAACTCTTAAACTAGTTGTAGACCTAAACCTAATCCTAAATCTAGCTTTAACTCTACCCTAGACCTAAACAAAATCCTAGTCCAAGCCCTAACAATAATCCTTAAACTAAACCAAACACTAACCCTACCCAGGACCTAATCCTAGTCCTAATTCTGGTGGAAACCCTAACTCTATAATCTGATCACTGAACCTGCCTTTAAGGGTAAACCTACCTCTAAACCTAACCCTATCCAAAAATTGAAACCTAACACTAGACCTAGCCATAACCCTAAGCCTAAAACTTGCCCTAATCATAATCCTAGCTCTTACATTACCCACAGCACTAACACTAGGCCTAAACCTAACACAAAACCTAGAGATAATCCTAGGCCTTAACCTAGCCTTAAGTGTAACCCTAACCCTAACCCTAGCCCTAACCCAAATCTAAACCTTGCCTTAGTCCTAAACCTAGCTCAAAGCCTAACCCTTACCATAAACATAAACCTAGAACTAACCTTAACTCTAACCTTAACCCTAGCCCTAATTCTAAACTTAACTCTAGCCCTAACCCTAACTCTAAACATACCCATTACCCTAAACCTAAACCTAACCCTAATGGTAACCCTAGACTTATCCCTAACCATAAACCTTTACCTTAACAGAAAAATAACCCTAGAACTAACGCTAAACCTAACACTCACTACAATCTAACCATAGCTCAAACCTTAACCCTTACCATAAACCTAAACATAATCATAAGCCTAACCCTAAACCTAAACTTAAATATAACCCTGTCCCTAACCCTAAACCTATATCTAACTGTATTCCTTACCCTAACCCTAATGCTAACCAAAGTGATAACCCTAGCCCTAACCCTAACCCTAACTCTAAAACTATTGTAATCATATCCCTGGACCTAACCCTGAACCTAACCTTTTCTCTAGCCCTAACCATAGCTCATAACCTAACCCTTATGCTAAGCATAATCCTAACCATTCTAACCCTCACCTTAACCCTAACTCAAGACCTATTCCTAACCATAACCCTATCTCTAATCTTAGCTCTAACTCTATCCATTACCCTAATAATAACCCTTACCCTAATGCTAACCCTAGTCCTAAACCTAACTCAGACCTAATCCTAACCATAACCCTAGCCCTAAACTTAAATCTAACAGTATCCATTAGTCTAAACTTAAACTTTACCCTAATGCTAACCCTAGGCCTAAACCTAACCCTATCACTAACCCCAACACTATCAATTATGCTAAAACTAACCTGAACCCTCAATCCAACACGATCATAACTGTAACTCTAACCCTTATGGTAATTTGGGCTCTAAACCTAAACAAAAACCTAAACCAAACCCTAACCTAACCCTAATAATTCCCCTAGCTCTAAAGCTGACCCTACCCTAAACCTCACTCTTACATTAGACCTAGCCAAAACCTAACCCTAAAAATACCTCTAACTATAACTGTAGACCTGAGATTAGGCCCAGACAGTATCCTAGCCCTAACCCTAACACAAACCCTTGCCCTTATCTTAGCCCTAAACATAGCCTTAGTCATAATCCAACCCTAACCCTAGGCCTAACTTAACACTAACCCTAGCCCTAATCTTAGACCTAACTTAGCCCTATTCCTCACCCTACCCTAACCCTAGCCCTAAGACTAAGTCTAACTCTCATCCTAGCCATAAAACTAGTTCTAACCCTATCCCTTACCAGAAACATAAACCTAGACCTAACCCTAGCCCTTTCCTTAGCACTAGCCTTAATCCTAGAACTAAACATCACTCTAAATCTAACCGTAATGCTAAGCCTAAACCAAAACCTAAACAAGCCCTTACCCTACCCTAACGCTACTCCTAAAACTAGCCCTAACTCAAGCCCTAGCCCTAATAAAAAACAGAGCAATAGCCCCAACCATAAACCTTAACCTAAACCAAAACCTAACCCTACACCTAGCCATAACCCTAGCCCTAATTCGAGTTTTAAGCCCAACCCTAATATGAATTTTGACACTGACTCTGACTCTAAAACTAACCCTAGCTTTAAACATCACCCTAACCCTAAACATAAAACTAATACTAGAACTAGCCCTAACCCCAACTATAAAACTAGCCCTAATTGTAACCCTAGTACTTACATTAACCATAACCCTAA
>NW_026007283.1:38203-50345 GCF_001458135.2 Marmota marmota marmota
AGTTAGTCTTAGGGCAAGGGTTAGGGTGAGGGTTAGGGATAGGGCTGAATTAGGCCTGGGAATAGAGCTAGGGTTAGTGTTAGCTTTAGGGTTAGGGCTAGGGTTATGGTTATAATTAGGGCTAGTTTTAGATTTAGGGCTAGGGTTATTGTTAGGTTTAGGGTTAAGTTTAGCTTTAGGGTAAGGGATGGGATTATAGCTAGTTTTAGGGCTAAAGTGAGGGTAAGAAGTAGGGTTTGGGTTAGGGTTAGGCTCATGATTAAGGAGAGGTTTATGGCTAGGATGAGGGCTAAGGTTTGGTTTAGTGTTAGGACTCAGATTAGGGTTAGGGCTAATGTCACGTCTAGGGTTACAGTTTGGGATAGTTTGAGGATTAGGTTTATAGCTAGGTCTCTTGTAAGGGTTAGGTTTATGGTTAGGGTCAGGTTGAAAGCTAGCGGTATTATTAGGTTTAGGTTAGGTTTAGGGTTTTTGTTAGGTTAAGGTTTAGGTTTAGGTCTCTATTAGCATTATTTTTAAGAATAGGGTGATGATAGTTTTAGGTTTAGGGTTCAGGTTAAGTGTATGGTAATAGATAGGGTTAGGGTTAGGGATAGGATTAGGGTTTGGCCTAGGGTTAGAATAAGTTTTAGTGTTATCATTAGGGTAATGGATAAGTTAGAGCTAGGGTTAGGGCTAGGGTTATGCTAAGGATTAAGTCTAGGGTTAGGCATAGGATTAGGGTTAAGACTATGGTTAGGGTTAGGATTAGCTTTAGGGTTAAAGCTAGAGTAGGGCTTGGTTTAGGGCTAGGTTTTTTGATAGGCTAGCGCTACAGCTAATGTAAGAACTTGTTATCACTAGGGATAGTTTTATTGTTAATATTAGGGCTAGGAATTGTTTCAGGGGTGGTTTAGGATTAGGGTGTTTTTTATGCTAGGGTTAGTGTTAGCTTCATGGTCAGTGTTCAGGTTAGTGTTATGGTTAGGGTTAAAGCCAGAATTACGTCTAGGGTTAGGTCTAGGGGATGGGTTAGTGTTTGGCTTAGGCTAAGGGTATTTTTAGGGCTAGGTCTACATTTTTCTTTAGGTCTAGGGTTCAAGTTACGGCTAGATTTAGAATTAGGTTTATGTCTAGGGCTAGTGTTAGGGTTAGGTTTATGTATAAGGTTACCAGTAGGGCTAGTGTTAGGGTTCAGTTTAGGATTAGGTTCAGGTTTAGACCTATGATTAGTGTTAGGGTCAGAATAAGGGTCAGGGAAAGGGTTAGGGTTTGGGTTATGGCTAGAGCTATAATGGGTGCTAGGGTTAGGACTAGTAATAGGGTTAGGGTTTGTGTTAAGTTAAAGATTAGGATTAGCATTAGGGTTAGGGTTTGGTTTAGGGTAAGGGATAGGTTTAGAGCTAGGGTTAGGGCTTGGATTAGAGCAAGGGTTAGGATTAAAGCTAGGTTTAGGGCTCAGATTAGGGCTAGTTTTGTCTTAGGTTTAGAGCTAGGATTAGAGCAATGGCTAATGTAAAACTAGGGTTAAAATTAGGGTTAATTTTTGGGTTATGGTTAGCGGTTAAACCTTTAGTGTTAGGATTAGGTTTAAGGTTAGGGTGATATTTAGAGCGAGTGTTAGTGTTGGTTAATAGTCAGGGTCAGGGTTAGTTTTAGGGTTAGGGTTAGGACTTGAAATAAGCCTAGGGTTACTGTAAGGGATTGCTTTAAGTTTAGGGTTGTGTTTAGAGCTAGGGTGAATGTTAGGATATGAGTCTGATTCAGAGTTAGTGTTAAGGTTAAGGTTAGGAGTCGAATTAGGGCTAGGGTTAGGTCGAGGTGTAGTGCTAGGGTTTGGTTTAAGTTAAGTTTTAGTGTTAGGGCTATTACTCAGTTTTGTTTTACTGCTAGGGTTAGGGTTAGAGCTAGTTTTATGATTAGTGTTAGGATTAGGGCTA
Organism: Marmota marmota marmota; assembly: GCF_001458135.2. Lineage (NCBI taxonomy): Eukaryota > Metazoa > Chordata > Mammalia > Rodentia > Sciuridae > Marmota > Marmota marmota. The sequence continues at coordinate 40,123 of NW_026007283.1, forward strand.
GTATTAATATTAGGCTTAGGCTTAGGTTTAGTGTTAGATTTAGAGTTAGTGTTAGATCTAGGATTAGGACTAGGGATAAATATAAGGCAAGGGTTATGGCTAGGGTTATGTTTAGGTTTAGGGCTAGGGTTAGAATTACAGAAAGGGATAGGGTTAGAACTAGGGATAGAGCTAGTGTGAGAGTTAGAGCTAGTCTTAGGGCTAAGGTTTGAGTTAGGATTAGGGATAGGTTTAAATTAGGGCTAGAATTAGGGCTAAGGTTAGTGTTCTGCTTAGGCCTAGCATTAGGGTTAGTTTTAGGGTTAAGTTTTGTGTAAAAGATCACCTTAGAGCTAGGTTTATACATAGGGTGAGGGTTAGTATTAGGTTTAGGGTTATGTTTAGGTTTAGGGTTATGATTAAGTCTTGGTTTAGGGTTAGGAGGAGGGCTAGGTTTTTTTTATGGTTAAGGCTAGGATTAGGGCTAGGGCTAATATCAGGTCTATGGTTTTTGTTAAAGATACTTTTAGTGTTATGTATATGGCTACCTATAGTATAAGGGTTAGATTTATGGTTAGGGTCAGGCTTAGATCTAGGGGTGTTTTTAGGCTCAGGATCTGAGTTAGGGTTTGGGATAGGTAAAGGTTTAAAATTATGGCTCAAATTAGCTTTAGGGTTATAGTTAGGGTAATGAGAGGGTGAGGTTTAGGGTTTAAGTTTGGTTTACAGTAATGGATAGGTTTAGGATTAGGGATAGGTTTATTTTTAGGCCTAGGGTCAGCATTAGGGTTATGGTTATGGCAATGGATAGGGTTAGATCTAAGGTTAGGGCTAGGGTTATGGTTATAATTAGGGCTAGGTTTAGGGTTAGGATTAGGATTAAAATTTGGGTTATGCCTAAGATTAGGGCTAGGTTTTGGGTTAAGTTAGTGCTAAGATTAGGGAAATGGTCAGAGTCAGGGTCAGGATTAGTTTTAGGGTTAGGGTTAGGACTCAAATAAGGGCTAGGGTTACAGTTACAGTTTTGTTTAATTTTAGGGTGTGTGTTCAGATATGATTCAGGTGAGTGTTAAGATATGATTCAGGGTCAGGGAAAGTTTTAAGGTTAGAGTTAGGACTCGAATTAGGGCTAGATTAGGTCTAAGAGTACTGTTAGGGTTTGATTTATATTAAGGTTTAGTGTTAGGGTATTGCTCAATTTTGTTTTAGTCCTGGTTTTAGGGTTAGCACTTGTTATATGATTAGCATAATGATTAATGCTTATGTTAGTGTTAGGCTTAGACTTAGGGCTAGGTTTAGATTTGGGGTTAGCATTAGATCTAGAATTAGGGCTAGGTCTTAGGATAAGGCAAACTTTAGGGCTAGTTTAGAGTTATGGTAATGGATACATTTAGAAATAGGGATAGGTCTAGGGCTTGGGTTAGATTTAGTCTTAGGGATAGGGTTATGGTTACTTTTAGTGATAGGGCTAAAATAGGGCAAGGATAAGGGCTAGGGTTAGTGTTCAGCTTTGGCATAGCGTTGGGACTGGGTTATGATTATGTTTAGGGTAAGGGATGTTGTTATAGCTAGGTTTAGAAGTAGGGTGAGTTTTAGAATTAGAGTTAGGGCTAAGGTTAGGGTTAAGGTTATTATTAAGGCTTGGTTCAGGGCTAGGATGAGGACAAGTGTTTGTTGTAAGGTTAGGTCTAGAATTATGGCTAGGGCTAATGTCAGGTCTAGTGTTAAAGTAGGGGAATATTTAGGGTTAGGTTTGTGTTTAGTTCTAGTGTAAGTGTTAGGCTTAGGGTAAGGGTCAGGTTTACAGCCAGGTGTATTTTTATGATCAGGATCAGGTTTAAGGTTTGTTTTAGGTTAAGGTTTAGGGATAGGGCTCAAGTGAGATTAGGGTTAGGCTTAGGGTGATGCATATGGTTAGGTTTAGGGTTCAGGGTAGGTTTAGGGTAATGGAAACTTTTTGGGATAGCAATAGAGTTAGGCTTAGGCCTAGGGTTGGCATTAAGATTAGGATTATCTTACGGATAATGTATAGGGTTAAGGCTAAGTTTATAGTTAATATTAGGGCTAGAGTTAGGGTTAGTGTTTGTGTTAGGGCTAGTAAACCTAGCTTAGGGTAGGTTAGGTTTAGCTTTAGGGTAAAGGTTCGGTTTTGAGGTTGGTTAGTTTTAGGGTGAGGGTTAAGTTTAGTGTTATGTCTATGGTTAGAATTATGGTTATGGTCATTGTCAGGTTTAGAGTTAGGGCTAGGGTTTTCATTAGGTTTAGGGTTAGGTTTAGAATAATATATTGGGTTAGACATAAGGTTAGCTTTTGAGATAAGCTTAGGTTTAGGGTTAAGTTTAGCTTTAAAACTGGATTTACTGTTGGGTTTATAGTAAGGGTTAGGTTTTGAGTTAGGTTTAGGGCTAAAGCAAGGGTTAGGTTTAGCATTAGGTCTAGCGTTAGGTTTATGTTTTGTGTTAAGGTTTCCGTTAGGGTTAGGGCTAGGGTTATCATTACATTTATCATTATAGTTAGGGTAATGGCTAGGGTTAGAGCTAGGGTTAGAGCTAGTGTTAGGGTTAGGATTAGAGCTAGGGTTAGGGTTATGGGTAGGGATAGGGCTAGGGTTATGTTTTTGCTAAGGGTTAGGCTGTGAGCTAGGGTTAGGACTAAGGTGAGAATTAGAATTAGGTTTAGAGCTAGGGTTATGATGAGTGTTATGGTTAGGGTAGGTTTAAGCCTCGGATTAGGGATAGTTTTGTGTTAGGTTTAGGCCTAGGGTTAGTACTATGGGTAATGAATGATTTAGGGTTCTAATTACGGCTAGTTGTAGGGTAAGGGTTATGGCTAGGTCTAGTGTTACGTTTAGACTTTAGTTTATTGTCAGGTTTAGAGCTTGGTTTAGTGTTAGTGTCAGGGTCAGTGTTCATGTTAAGGTTAGGATTAGGGTGAAAGCCAGAATTAGGACAAGGTTAGTTATAGGGTTAGAGTTAGTGTTTGGATTAATTTAAGGGTTACTGTTAGGGACAGGACTAAGTTTTAATTTAGGTCTAGGGCTAGAGTTATCACTAGATGTAAGATTAGGTTTAGGTTCAGGGCTAGTGTTAATGTTAGGTTTAGGTATAAGTTTACTGGTAGGGCTAGTTTCAGGGTTCAGTTTAGGTTAGGGTCAGGTTTAGACCTATAATTAGTGTCAGGGTAAGAATAAGGGTGAAGTTTAGGTTGGGTTTTGGATTAGGGTTAGAGCTAGAATGAGGGCTAGGGTTAAGACTAGTAATAGAGTTAGTGTTTGGTTTAGGCTAAGGATTAGAATTAGGACTAGGGTTAGCATTATGGATAGGGTTTGGCTTAGGTTAAGGGATAGGGTTAGAGCTAGGGTTAGAGCTCCATTTAGGGTTAGATTTAGGGTTGGCATTAGGGTTAGGGTTACGGTTAAATCTAGTGTTGGGGCTTGGATTAGTGCTATTTTTGTGTTAGGGTTAGGGCTAGGGTTAGGGCTATGGCCAATGTAAGAACTAGGGTTACTATTAGGGTTAGTTTTAGGGTTAGGGTTTGGACTAGAAATGGTGTTAGCATTAGCTTTAGGTTTAGGGTGATATTTAGAACTAGGTTTAGTGTTTGGATAAGAGACAGGGTCAGGGTTAGTTTTAGGCCTAGGACTCCAATTAGAGCTAGGGTTATGGCTAGTTATAAGGGTATGGTTTGCTATAGGGTAAGGTTTAGGATTAGAGAAATGGCTCATTTTTATTTTTCAGGGCTAGGGCTAGGATTAGGGCTAGTTTTAGGATTAGCAATAATGTTAGGGCTAGTGAGGCTAAGCTTAATGTAAGGGTTAGATTTAGAGGTATGTTTAGATCTAGGGTTAGGGATATGGTTAGTGTTAGGGCTAAGGTTAGGACTATGGTTAGAAATAGAAATAGGGCTAGTGTGAGAGTTATTCTTAGGGCTAGGGTTAGGACTTGGTTTAGGGTTAGGGCTAAATTAGGTTAGGGCTAGGATTAGCATTTGGGTCAGTGTTAGGCTTAGGTCTATAGTTAGGGATAGGGTTAGTGTTAGTGCTAATGTTGGGTTTAGAGTTAGTTTTAGGGGAATTGATGGGGTTATAGCTAGGTTCGGTGCTAGGACTAGCTTTCAAATTCAGGATAGGGTTAGGGTGAGATTTGGGTTAAGATTAATGCTAGGTTTAGGGCTAGGATGAGTGCTAGGATTTGTGTTAAGGTTAGGGCTAGGATTAGGGCTATGGCTTATGTCAGGTATAGTGTTATGGTTAGGGATAGTGTGAGGGTTAGGTTTAGTTTAGGGGTAAGGTTTAGAGCTAGGTGTATGATTATGTTCAGAGTTGGGTTAGGGTTTGGTTTGGGTTAAGGATTAGGGTTAGGGCTCGAATTAGGATTAGGCTTAAGAACTTGCTTTACAATTAGAGCTAGTTTCATGGTTAGGGTTAGGGTAATGGATCGTGTTAGGTTTAGAGTAATGTATAGGGTTAGTGTTAGGGATAGGATTAGGATTTGGCCCTAGGTTAGCATTTGGGTTAGGCTTGTGTTTAGGATAATGGATAGGGTTAGTACTAGTGTTAGGGCTTGGGTTAAGTTTGGGATTAGGGCTAGAGTTAGTGTTAGACATAGGCTTAGTGTTAATGTTTGGGTTAGGTTTAGGGTGTTAGGGGTTGAGCTAGTGTTAGGGCTAAGGTGAGGGTTAGGGTTAGAATCAGGGCTATGGTTGTGGTTATGGTTAGGGTTAGAGCTAGGATTAGCATTAGGTCAGGGTTTGTTTAAGGTAATGGATAAAGTTAGATCTAAGATTTGGGCTATGGTTACAGTTAGGATTAGGGCAAGGATTAGGGTTAGGGTTAGGGCTAGGATTATGTTTAGGGTAAGTGTTAGAGTTTGAGCTAGGGTTAGGGCTATGGCAAGTGTTTGGGTTAGAGTTTGGGTTAGGGTTTTGATTAGGTTTATGATTATGCCTAGGTTTAGGGCTAGGTTTTGTTTGAGATTTGCAGCTAGAGTTAGGGCTATGGGTAATGAAATAGCCTGGTTTATGGTTATGGCTAGTTTTAGAGTTAGGGTTATGGATAGGTCTATAGTTAGGTTTAGGTTTTAGGTTAGGATAAGGTTTAGAGCTAGGGTTTGTGTTAGGATAAGGTTCAGTTTTTGGGATAGCATTGGGTTTAGGTTTAGGGCCAGAATTAGAACTAGGTTTAGGTCTAGGTGTAGGCTTGGATTTTGCATTAGGTTAATGGTTATTGTTAGGGCTAGGGCTAGGATTGTTTTAGGGCTAGGGCTAGAGTTATGTCTATATTTAGGATAAAGATTAGGTCTAGTGCTAGTATTATGGTTAGGTTAGGTATAGGTTTACTGTCAGGGCTAGTATTAGGGTTTGGTTTAAATTTAGGGTCAGACTTAGACCTAGGGTTAGTGTTAGGGTCAGAATAAGGGTCAGGGTTTGGCTTAGGCTTTTGGATAGGGTTAGAGATAGAATGAGGGCTAGGGTTAGGACTAGTAATAGGGTTAGTGTTGGGGTAGGCTAAGGATTAGGGTTAGAACCAGGGTAGCATTAGAGTGAGGGTTTCTCTTAGGATAAGGTATAGGGTTAGAGCTAGGGTTAGGGTTATGATTAGGGTTCAGGCTAGGGTTATATTGAGAGTTTGGGTTAAAACTAGGGTTAGGGCTCAGATTGGGGTTAGGTTTTGTGTTAGGGTTATGGCTATGGCTAATGTAAGAAATGGCTTTACAATTTGGGCTACTTTTATGGTTAGGGTTAGGGCTAGATCTACTGTTTGGGTTACATTTAGGGTTAAGGTGATGTTTAGAGCTAGAGTTTGATTTAGGGTAAGAGTCAGGATAAGTATTATTTATAGAGATAGAGTTAGGACTAGGTATAGTGTTAGGATTTTATTTAGGTTAAGGGTTAAGAATAGGGATAAAACTCAGTTTTGATTAGGGCTAGATTTGGTGTTAGATTTAGGCCTAGGGTTAGTGCTATGGGTAATATAAGATCTAGAATTCTAATTATGCTAATTGTTGGGTAAGGGTTATGGCTTGGTATAATGTTAAGTTTAGATTTTGGTTTATTGTCAGTTTCAGAGCTAGGTTTAGTGTTAGTGTCAGGGTCAGTGTGCAGGTTACAGATAGGATTAGGGTTAAAGCCAGAATTAGGACAAGGTTAGGTATATGGGTAGTGTTAGTGTTTGGATTAGGTTAAGGGTTACTGTCAGGGATAAGACTAAGTTTTTGTTTAGGTCTAGTTTTAGAGTTATCACTAGATTTAGGATTAGGTTTAGGTCTAAGGCCAGTGATAGGATTAGGAATAGGTATGAATTTACCTGTAGGGCTAGTGTTAGGGTTCAGTTTAGGGTTAGGTTCAGGTTAGACCTACAATTAGTGTTAGAGTCAGAATAAAGGTCAGAGTTAGGGTTAGGGTTTGGGTTATGTTTAGAGCTAGAATGAGTGCTAGGGTTAGGACTAGTAATAAGGTTAGGGTTTGGGTTAGGTTAAGAATTAGTGTTAGCATTTGGGTTAGGGTTTGGCTTATGGTAGGCATAGGGTTAGAGTTAGGGTTAGGGCAAGCGTTAGGATTAATGCTAGGTTTAGGGCTCAGATTAGGGCTAGTTTGGTGATAGGTTTAGGGCTAGGGTTGGAGCAATGGCTAATGTAAGAACTAGGATTACATTTAGGGTTAATTTTGAGTTATGCTTAGGGGTAAAACCTCTAGTGTTAGGATTAGGTTTAAGGTTAGGGTGATATTTAGAGCTAGTGTCAGTGTTAGGTTAATAATAAAATAAGGCCAGGGTTACTGTAATAGTTCAGTTTAAAGTTAGGGTGGTTTTTAGAGCTAGGGTGAGTGTTACGATATGAGTCCAAGTCAGGGTTAGTATTAAGGTTAAAGTTAGGAGTCGAATTAGGGCTAGGCTTAGGTTAGGTGTAGTGGTAGGGTTTGGTATAAGTTAAAGTTTAGTGTTAGGGCTATTTCTTGGTTTTGGTTTTCTGCTAGGGATAGAGTTAGATCTATTTTTTGATTAGTGTTAGTGTTAGAGTTAGTGTTATGTTTAATCTTAGGCTTAGGTTTAGTGTTAGATTTAGATTTAGAGTTAGATCTAGGGTTAGTACTAGGAATAAAGATAAGGCAAGGGTAATGGCTAGGGTTATGTTTAGGTTTAGGGGTAGGGTTAGGGTTATGGTAAGGGATAGTGTTACAACTAGGGATAGTTCTAGTGTGAAAGTTAGAGTTAGTCTTAGGGATAAGGCCATGGTTAGATTTAGGGATAGGGCTAAATTAGTGCTGGGAATAGAGATAGGGTTAATGTTCAGCATAGGCCTAGCGTTAGGTTGAGGGTTATGATTATGTTTAGGGTATGGGATATTGTTATAGTAATGTTTAGATCTAGGATGAGGGTTAGAATTAGAGTTAGGCTAGAGTTAGGGTTAGGGTTATGATTAAGGCTAAGTTTAGGGCTAGGATGAGGGCTAGGGTTTGTTGTAAGATTAGGTCTAGAATTAGGGCTAGGGATAATGTCAGGTCTAGTGTTACAGTTAGGGGTAGATTTAGGGTTAGGTTTGTGTCTAGCTCTAGTGTAAGTGTTAGGCTTAGTGTAATGGTCAGGTTTAGACCTAGGTGTATTTTTAGGGTCAGGATCAGGTTTAAGGTTTGTTTTAGGTTAAGATGTAGGGATAGGGCTTAAATGAGCTTTTGGGTTAGGCTTAGGGTAATCGCTAAGATTTGGTTTAGGGTTCAGGATAGGTTTAGGGTAATGGAAAATTTTCGGGAGAGCAATAGAGTTAGGCTTATGCCTAGGGTTAGCAATAGGATTAGGATTATCATTAGGATAATATATAGGGTTAGACCTAGGTTTAGGGCTAAGTTTATGGTTAAGATTAGGGCTAGAGTTAGGGTTAGGGTTTGGGTTAGTGCTAGTAACCCTAGCTTAGGGTAGGTTCAGGTTATGTATAGGGTAAATTTTAGGTTTGAGCTAGGGTTACTCCAAGGGTGAGTGTTAGGTTTAGTTTTAGGTGTAGGGTTAGGGTTATAGATTTGGTAAAGGTTAGGTTTAGGGTTAGGGCTAGAGTTTTCATTATGTTTAAGGTTAGGTTTAGAGTAATAGATTGGGTTAGATGTAAGGTTAGCTTTTGTGTTAAGGTTAGGTTTAGGGTTAAATTTAGTTTTAGGGCTGGGTTTACTGTTTGGTTAGGGTAAGTGTTAGGTTTTGAGTTAGGGTAGGGCTAAAAAAATGGTTAGGTTTAGCGTTAGTTCTAGGGTTAGGTTTATGTTTTGTGTTAAGGTTTTGGTTAGGGTCAGGACTAGGGCTATGATTACATTTAGCATTAGAGTTAGTGTAATGGATAGGGTTAGAGCTAGGGTTAGAGCTAGGGTTAAGTTTAGGATTAGGGCTAGGGTTAGGGTTATGGGTAGGGATAGGGCTATTTTCATTTTTAGGCTAAGGGTTAGGCTGTGAGCTACGGTTAGGTCTAAGGTGAGGGTTAGGGTTAGGGTTAGAATTAGGGTTAGGTTGAGGGTTATGCTTAGGGTTGGTTTAGGCCTCAGTTTAGGGCTAGGTTTTGTGTTAGGTTTAAGGCTGGGGTTAGTGCTATGGGTAATGTAAGATCTAGAGTTCTAATTACAGCAGTTGTAGGGTAAGAGTTATGGCTAAGTCTAGTATTAAGTTTAGATTTTGGTTTATTGCCAGGTTTATAGCTTGGTTTAGTGTTAGTATCAGAGTCAGTATTCAAGTTATAATTAGGGTTAGGGTGAGAGACAGAATTAGAACAAGGTTAGGTATAGGGGTAGGATTAGTGTTTGGATTAGTTTAAGGCTTATTGTTAGGGATAGGACTAAGTTTTTGTTTAGGTCTAGGGCTAGGGTTATCTCAAGATTTAGGATTACATTTAGGTCTTGGGCTAGTGTTAAAGTTAGGTTTAGGTATGAGGTTACCTATAGGGCTAGTGTTAGGGTTCGATTTATGGTTAGGTTCAGATTTATACCTATAATTAGTGCTAGGATCAGAAAATGGGTTAAGTTTATTGTTTCATTTTGGGTTAGGGTTAGAGGTAGAATGAGGGCTATGGTTATGACTAGTAATAGGGTTAGTGTTTGGTTTTGTCTAAGGATTAGGATTAGGAATAAGGTTATCATTATGGATAGGGTTTGGCTTAGGGTAAGGGATAGGGTTAGAGCTAGGGTTAGGTCTACGTTTAGGGTTAGGTTTAGGGCTAGAATTAGGGTTAGAGTTAGGGTTAAATCTAGTGTTAGGGGTTGGATTAGTGCTAGTTTTCCATTAGGGTTAGGGCTAGGGTTAGGGCTACTGACAATGTAAGAACTAGAGTTACAATTAGGGTTAGTTTTAGGGTTAGCGTTTGGGCTAGGAATGGTGCTAGCATTAGCTTTAGGGTTAGGGTGATATTTAGAGCGAGGGTTAGTGTTTGGATAAGAAACAGGGTCAGGGTTAGTTTTAGGCCTAGGAATCAAATTAGAACTAGGGTTATGGTTTTGTTATAGGGGTAAGGTTTGCTATAGGGTAAGGTTTAGGGTTAGAGCAATGGCTCAGTTTTGTTTTAGGGCTAGAGGTAAGGTTACAGCTAATTTTAGGATTAGCAAGTGTTATGGCTAGTGGTAATGTGAGGTATAGGCTTAAGTTTAGGGTATATTTAGAGTTATGTTTATATCTCGTGTTAGGGCTATGGCTAGGTTTGGGGCTAAGGTTAGGGCTAGTGTGAGGTTTATGGTAATGAATAGGGTTAGAAATAGAAATGGGGCTAGGGTTAGGGGTAGGGTTAATGTTAGGGCTAAATTAGGGCTAGGATTAGTGTTGTGTCAGTGTTAGGGTTAGGTCTATGTTTAGGTCTAGGTTTAGGGTTAGTGTTAGTGTTAGGCTTTGAGGTACTTTAAGGGGAATTGATGGGGTTATAGCTAGGTTCATGGCTAGGACGAGCTTTAAAATTTAGGATAGGGCTAGGTTGAAAGTTTGGGATAGGATTAATGCTAGGTTTAGGACTAGGATGAGGGCTAGCATTTGTGTTAGGGTTAGGGCTAGGATTAGGCTAGGGCTAATGTCAGGTCTAGGGTTATGTTTGGGATAATGTTAGGTTTAGTTTTATAGCTAGGTCTAGTGTAAGGGTTGGGTTTAGTGTAGGGTTCAGGTTTAGACCTAGGTGTATTTTTAGGGTCAGGATCAGGTTTAAGGTTTGTTTTAGGTTAAGATGTAGGGATAGGGCTTAAATGAGCTTTTGGGTTAGGCTTAGGGTAATCACTAAGATTTGGTTTAGGGTTCA
>NW_026007283.1:53076-74305 GCF_001458135.2 Marmota marmota marmota
TAGGGTTATGTGTAAGGTTATTATTAAAGCTAGTGTTAGGCCAACAATTAGGACTAGGGATTGTGTTAGATTTAGGTTAGCATTAGTGCTACGTCTAATGTCAGGTATAGGATTATGGTTATGGATCGTTTTGGGGATAGGTTTTTGGCTATGTATAATATAAGGGTTAGAATGAGGGATAAGGTCAGGTTTAGAGGTAGGGTTATTATTATGTTCAGGGTCATTGTTAGGGTTCGGTTTAGGTTAAGGTTTAGGATTAGGGCTTGAATTAGCATTAAAGTTAAGGTTAGAGTTAGGGTAATGATATGGTTAGAGTTAGGGTTCAGGTTAGGTTTAGTGTAATGGATAGGTTAGGTTGAGGGATAGTGCTATGGTCAGGCTTAGGATTAGCATTAGGTTTAGGGTTAGGGTTAGCATAATGGATATGGTTAGAGCTAGTGTTAGTGCTAGGGTTATGGTTAGAGTTAGGGCTAGGGTTAGGGTTAGGTTTAGGTTTAGTGCAAGGATTAAAGTTAGGGTTACGTTTAGAGTAAGGGTTAGGGCTAAGTTTAGGGTTCGAGTTAGGGTTAAAGCTAGGGTTGGGTCTTGGATTAGGGCTAGGTTTTGTGTTATGTTAGTTCTCTTCTTAGGGATATGGCTAATGTAAGAACAAAGGTTACGATTAGGGCTAGTATTAGGGTTACATTTAGTACTAAGTCTAGTTTTTGGATTAGATTTAGGTTTAGGGTGATGTTTTTAACTAGGGTTAGAGTTAGTGTCAGAGTCAGGATCACGGTTTATTTTAGGGTTAGGGATAAGACTGGAATTAGAGATAGGCTTACGGCTAGATGTAGGGTTAGTATTTGGTTTAGGATAAGGGTTAGGGTTAGTCCTATGGCTCGGTTTTGTTTTAGGGCTAAGGGTAAAGTTAAGGGTATTTCTATAATAAGCATTAGTGTTATTGCTATGGATAGGGTGACTTTAGGCTTAGAAGTAGATTTACAGTTATGGTTAATTCTAGGGTTAGGGCTATGGCAACTGGTAGAGCTAAGATTAGGACTAGTGTTTGGGTTATGGTAAAGGATAGAGTTAGAACTAGGAATAGGGTTATGGCAAGAGTTAGAGTTAGTCTTAGGGCTAGAGTTATGGTTAGGTTTAGGGTTAAATTAGGGCTAAGAATAGGTCTAGGGTTAGTGTTAAGCTTAGGCCTAGGATTAGGGCTATGTTTATGGTTAGAATTAGGGTTAGATTTAGAAGAATGGATGCTTATTTGATTTCCACTCACCCATAGGTGTCAAAATGAAGTGAAACCTTAGAATACAAAGTGTTCATGATAGTGATGAAGTATATCAGTACATGTGTATTTCCCTGTTATCTCCTAAAGGACACTTGGATAAAGTTATTTTTACATGCTTCAGCTTAGGCCTACTGTCACAAGAACAAACAAGAGATTGCTCATACAGAATTGATGGAGTGTGAAGTTTCATACAGCTAGCACCAATGTTGTTTGATTTCCAGCTCCATTTCCATTTACCTGTATAGGGAAAAATGAACTGAAACTTTACAATACAAACTGTTCCTTACAGTGAACCATTGAACCTAGGAGGCCCAAATTTGTGTAGTATAGTAAGATAGGAGAAAAATGAATCCTTCCCAGTATCAAAGAAATTTGAACAAAACTAACTCTAACCCTAATACTAGCTCTAACACTAGCCCTAACACTAACCTTAACACAAACCCTAACCTGTTTGAAAAAATGATGATCCTAGAAGTCACAAACTTGGGGAGCCTAGTGGGCTAAGCTATCAGATGAATCCAATGCAGTATGAAAGAAAAATAATCAAATAATTTAGGTGGTGTTTCAGTTCATGCATATTTCTCTGTTTTCTGATAAAGGGCTCTTGGATAAAGTTGTTTTTGCCATCTTCATCTTAAGGCTACTTTCACAAGGAACAAACCAGAGAGTTCCCACAGAGAATTGATTCAGTGTCTGAAGTTTTAAGCAGCTAGCACCAACCTGGTTTGATTTCAACCTCCATTTTTATTTAGCTATATGGGTCAATATGAAGTCAAACCTTAAAATACAGAGTGTCCCTGTTAGTGAACCATTGAAATGAGAATGCCCAAACCTGAGGAGCATATTAAGGTTAGGTAAAAGATGAGTCCTTCCAAGTATCAAAAAAATTTTGTACAAAACTAACTCTCACACTAACACTACATCTAAGCCATCCCTAACCCTAAACCTAACACTAACCCTAACCTGATTAGAGAACCATTGATTCTAGAAGTCCCACACTTGGAGAGCTTAGTGGGGCAAGCTAAATGATGAATCCTAGGCAGTATCAAACAAATCTTACCAAATTATCATGGGAGGAATTTCTGTGCATGCATATTCCCTGCTTTCTCCTAAAGGGCTCTCAGATAAAGTTGTTTTTGTATGCTTCAGCTGATGCCTACACTCACAAGGAACATACCAGAGTGTCTGCACAAAGAATTGAAATTTGTGTACAGTTTCAAGCAGCTAGCATAAACCCTGATTGATTTGCAGGTCTATTTCCATTTACTTGTATATGTCAAAATGAAGTAAAATGAAAATACTAACTGTTCCTGACACCAAACAGTTGAACCAAAAGGCATAAACCTGGGAATCAGAGTAAGGTTAGTTAAAGATGAATCCTGAATTGTATCAAAGCCATAATCCTGACCCTAAACTTTAACATAGCCCTATCCCAAACCTTATTTTTAACCCTAATTTTAACTGTAACCATTGTGCAAACCCTAGCTCTAATTATACCCATTACCATAACTCTAAACCTAACCCTAATGCTAAATGTAGCCCTAACCCTAACCTTAACCCTAAACCTGCTCTAACCCTAACCCTCACCCTAGCCCTCAATCTACCTCAAAACATAACACTTACCCTAAACCTAAAGATAACCCTAGGCCTAAACATAACCCTAACCCTATCCCTAGCACTAGACCTAATCCTAACCATAAACCTAGCCCTAAACCTAGCTGTAATCCTATCCTTTACCCTAAACACAAACCTAACCCAAATGATAACAATAGGACTAAACTTAACTCTATAGCTATCCTTAATGCTATTCAAAACCGTAAACCTAACCTGAACCCTAAACCTAACCATATTCATTATCCTAAACCTAATACTAATTCGAGCCTTAACACTAACCTTAACTTAAACCAATCCCTAAACCTGACCCTGACCGTAATAATATACCTATCTCTAAACCTGATCTTTACCCTAAACCTAAACTTTACAGTAGACCAATCCATAACCAAACCCTACAACTACCCTTAAACATAATGCTGGACCTGACATTAGCCCTAGCCCTAATCCTAGCCCTAGCCCTCACACAAACCCTCATCCTAGCCATAAATCTAGCCTTAATCATAACCCTCACCCTAACCCTAATCCAAGAACAAATCCTAACCATAACCCTAGCCCTAACCTTAACTCTAACTGTATCCATTACCCTAAACTTAACCCTTATCTTACTGCTAACCCTAGGACTAACCCTAACCCTATCACTATCCCCAAAACTATCAATTACACTAAACCTAACCTAAACCCAAAATCTAACCCTATATTTACCCTAACACTAACCTTAACTTTAATTCGAGCTGTAAACCTAAACTCAAACCTAAAACAAACCCTAACACTGACCCTGACCCTAATAATTCCCCTAGCTCTAAACCTGATTCTTACCCTATACCTAACCATTACAATAGACCTAGCCATCAACCTTACCCTAAAACGATCCCTAACTGTAACCCTAGACCTGACATTAGCCCTAGCCATAATCCTAGACCTAACCCTAACACAAACCCTAGACCTTATCCTAGCCTTAAACATAGCCTTAATTATAACCCTAATCCAAACTCTAGGCCTAACCCTAACACTAACCCTAGCCCTAAACTTATTCCTAATTTAGCCCTATCCCTAACCCTAACCCTAACCCTAGTCCTAAGACTAACTTGAACTCTCACATTAGATCCACCCCTCATTTTAAACATATCCCTTACTGTAATCCTTACCCTAGACCTAAGGCCAGTCCTAACCCTTGCCCTATCCTTAGTCCTACCACTAACCTTAGAAAAAAACTAACACTAAATCAAGCCCTAACCTGAAGACTAAGCCAAACCCTAACACTAGCCCAACCCATAACACTAATCCTAAAACTAGCCCTAAACCTAGCCCTAGCCCTAAAACTAAACCGAGCTATAACTATAACCCTAACTCTTAACCTAAACCAAACCCTAACCTTAAAACTAGCCCTAACCCTAGCCCTAATTTGAGTTGTAAGCTGAACCCTTAAACTATCCCTGAACCTGACACTGACCCTAACAATACTAGCTCTAAACATCATCCTAAAACTAAACCTAATCCTAACACTAACCCTAGCCCTAAAACCCTAAAACTAGCCCTAAACATCACCCTAGTACTTACATTAGCCATAATCCAAACCCTATCCCTAACTTAACCCCAAACCTAGCCCTAAACCTAGCTTTAACCCTAGCCCTATTCATAACCATAAACCTAGCCCTAAGCTGATATCTAACTCTATTCATTACCATAACCATAACCATAACCCTAATGCTAACCCTAGGCATGAACCTAAACCTATCCCTAATCTAAACCCAATCCATTACCCTGAACCCTAAACCTAACACTATCATCACCCTAACCCTAACACTAACATTAATTTGAGCCCTAACTTTAAACCTTAATTTGAGCCCTAACTTTAAAACCCCTACTTCGAAACTTGACCATAACCCTACACCTAATCCTTAACCTAGTTGTAGCCATAACCCTAACCATAAAAGTATCTTTAACCATAATTCTGGACCTGAAATTAGCCCTAGCCCTAATCATAGTCCTAAATCTAAAACAAACCTAGCCCTCATCCTAGCCCTAAACCTAGCCATAATCATAACCCTAACCCTAACCATATCCATATCCCTTACCCTAATTCTAACCCTCACCCTACCTCTATACCTAGCTATAATGACATCTCTTGCCTAATTTTAAGCCTAACCCTAACCCTAACCCTAGGCTTAAGCCAAACAATAAACCTCGCCCTAATCCTAGCACTAATTTATCCCTACCTCTAACCCTATCACTAACCCTAACCCTAAGACTAACTCTAACTCTTGCTCTATACCTATCCCTACTTCTAACCCTATCCTTTACTGTAACCCTACCCTATCCCTATCCCTTGCCCTATTCTTAGTCCCAGCCCTAACCCTAGATCTAACCCTAACTCCAAGTCTAACCCTATCCCAAAGACTAAGCTTAACACTTACACTAGCCCTAAACCTAACCATAGGACTAAGCCAAAACCAAGCAATAACCCAAACCCTAAACTTAACTTAAACCAAACCCTAACACTAAACCTAGACCTATACCTAGCCTTAATGGATTTCTAACCCTGACTTTAAAACTAACACTGACCCTGACTCATATCCAAACACTCAACCTAGCTATAAATACCACCCTCACTTTAAACTGAATGCTAAGAATAACCCTAGCCATAATTTGAATCCTATCACTAACCCTAAAACAAACCCTGACCTGTCTCTTATCCTAACAAAAAGCCTAGCTATAAATATAACCCTAAACTTACCTAACCCTAACACTAAACCTAACTGTAACCCTAAAACTAACCAAATATTAAACCTAGTTCTTACATTAGCCATTGTCCTAATACTAACACAAAAACTAGACCTAATATGAGCCGTAAAACGAGATTTAACCCTAAATCTAACCCTAAACATAGGCCTATCCTAGCCCTAAACCAATCCCTCACCCTAATCAAAACCATAAACATAAGGGTAACGCAAGACCTATCAATAATACTTAGGATAAGCAAAACTCAAACCGTATTAATAGCCCTAACCCAGCTCTCATTGTATCTCTAACCCTATCCCAAATACTAACCCTAACCTTGACCCTTATAGGGACCCTACCACTAATCCTAGGTCTAACCCTAACCCTAACTCTAACTCCAAACTTATGGTAATCCTATCCTTGACCTAATCCTGAACCTAACTCCAAGCCTAGATCTAACCATAGCTCAGAATCCAACCCTTATGCTAAACATAAAACTAACCCTAGTTCTAACCCTCACCCTAACCTTAACTCAAGAACTAATCCTAACCATAACCCTAGCCCTAACCTTAACTCTAATTGTATCCATTACCTAAACATTACCCTTACCCTAATGCTAACCCTAGGTCTAACACTTACCCTATCGCTAACCCCAAACCTGTCAATTACCCTAAAATTAATCTGAACCCTAAACCTAACTTTATTATTACCCTAACTATAACTATAATGTTAATTTGAGCCCTAATCCTAAACTCAAATCTAAACCAAAGCCCAATAATGACTCTGAAACCAATAATTCCCCTAGCTCTAAACCTGTTACCCTATAAATAACCCTTAAACTAGACCTAGCCATAAAATTACCCTAAAACGATCCCTAAGCATAACCCTAGACCTGACTCTATCCCTAGCCATAATCCTATTCCTAACCCTAGCACAAACCCTAGCCCTCATTCCAGCCCCAAACATAGCATTTAATTATAACCCTAACCCTAACCCTAGGCCTAAACCTAAAACTAACCCTAGCCCTAATCTTAATCCTAATTTAGCCCTATACCTAACCCTTACACTAAATCTAGCCAAAAGATGAACTCTAACTCTCACCCTAGTCCTAACCCTAGTTCTTACTTTATACTTTATTGGAAGCCTAATCCTAGCCCAAACCATAGGTCTAACCCTAGCCCTATTCCTATCCCTGTCCGTAACTCTAGATCTAAACCTAACACTAAATCTAACCCTAACAATAAGCCTAAACATTAACCTAAACCTAGCCCTAAACCTAAGGCTAATCCTAAAACTAGCCCTAACCCTAGCCCTAGCTCTAAAACAAAACCGAGCCATAGACCTAAACTTAATCTTTAACATAAACCAAGCCCTAACCCTACACCTAGGCCTAACTCTAGCCATAATTCGAGTTTTAAGCCAAACCCTAAAACTAACCCTGACTCTGACTCTGAACTTAACACTAACCTAGCTCTAAACATCACCCTAACCCTAAACCTAAACCTAACACTAGAGCTAGTTCTAAGCCTAAACCTAAAACTAGCCCTAATCATGACCCTCGTACTTATATTAGCCGTAACCCTAACCCTAGCCCTAACTTAACCCAAAACCTAGCCCTATTCTAAGCCCTAACACTAGCTTTAACCCTATACCTAACCCTAACCCTATCACTAATATTAACCATAACCTAGCCGTAAAACTAGCTCTAACCCTGTCCATTACCCTAATCATAACCCTAAACCTAATGCTAACCCTAGGCCTAAACCTAACCTTATCTAAAATGTTCACCCTATCCATTACCCTAAATCCAACCAGAAACCTAAACCTAACTCTATCATTACCCTGATGCTAACCCTAATGCTAATTCGAGTCCTAATTTTCATACTTAACCTATCCAAAACACTAATTGCGACTGTGACACTAATAATACCTTAGCTCTAATTCTAACCATAACCTAGCCTAAACCTAATGCTTCGACAAGACATAGCCATAAACCTAACCCTAAAACTATCTTTAATTGTAACCCTAGACCTGAAATTAGCCCTAGCCATATTCCGAACCCTAAACCTAGCCTTAATCCTAACCTGAACCATAACCCAAGACCTAACCCTAATTCTTGCCCTCACCCTAGCCCTAAACCTACCTATAACCCCATCCTTTACCCTAAACCTAACCATAACCCTCGCTCTAACCCTTGGGCTAACACTAGCACTAATCCTAGCACTAACTTAATCCTATCCTAACACTAACCCTAGCCCTAAGACTAACTCTAACTCTTACCCTAGCCCTAGCCCTAGTTCTATCCCTAAACCTAGTCCTAACTCTAGATCTAAAACTAACTCTAAATCTAAACCTAACTCTAAATTTAACTGTAACCATAAGCCTAAACCAAACCCTAACACTCCCCCTAACCTTAACGCTAATCCTAAAAGTTGTCCTACCCCTGGCCCTAGCCATTAAGCAAAACAAAGCCATATCCCTAAACCTAACCCTTAACCTAAACCAAACCTAACCTTACATCTAGCCCTAACCCTAACTCTAAAATTACTCTGATCATGATGCTGACCCTAACACTAATCCTAGCTCTAATCATTACACTAATCTTAAATTAACCCTAACACTAGACCTAGCCTTAACGGTAACTCTAAAACTAGCCTTAATAGTAACTCTAGTGCATACATTAGTCATTGTCCTAGCCCTTGCATTAAACCTAACAAAAATCCTACCCCAGATTTGAGCCCTAAACCTAGCTTTAAACCTAATCTTAACACCAACACTCACACTAAACCTAACCCTAATCCTAGTCCTAACCCTAGCTCTAAACCTATCTCTTACCCTAAGCCAAACCCTAACACAAATGCTAACCCTAGTCCTAACCCTAATCATTAGCCTAACTTAAACTCTAACAATATTACTAGTCTGAACCCTAGCACTCATTCTAGCTCTAACCCTAACCCTGACCCACATCTGACTCAACAGAAATCCTAGGTATAAACCTGATCATAAACCTAAACCAAACTCTAACACTAGACCTACCAGTAACCTTATACCTATATCTAAGCCTAACACTAGACCTAGACCCAAAGCTAATCCTAAATATAGCTATAACTCTAGCCCTTGACCTAAACAAAAACCTAGCACTAGCCCTAATAATAACCATAACCCTAACCCAGCCCTAGCCCTAAATTAACCTAAACCAAACACTTACCCTATCTCTAGACCTATCCCTAGTCCTAATTCTGGCTCTAACCCTAACCCTAACCCTATCCTAAACACTGACCCTGACAGTAACAATAAATCTAGATCTAAATCTGAACCTAACCCAAAACCTAGACCTAACACTACACCTAGCCATAATCCTAAACCTAAAACTAGCCCTAAACATAACCCCAGCTTTTATGTTACCCATATTCCTAACCCTAGCCATAAACCTAACACAAAACCTAGCCCTAATCCTAGGCCTAAACTTAGCTCTAAGCATAAACCTAAGCCTAGCCCTAATCCTAACCCTGACTCTAACCCTAAACCTCACCTTAGACCTAACCCTAGCTCAAAGCCTAACCCTTACACTAAACATAACCCTAGCCCTATCCTAAATCCTAATCCTAAACCTATCCCTAATCCTAAACTTAACTGTAGCCAAACTTTAGCTCTAACCACATCCATTACCATAACCTTAACCCTAACCTTAACTCTAATTAAAACACTATCCCTAACACTAAACCTAACTCTAACCATAAATTTAAACTTAGAACTAAACCTAAACCTAACCCTCGCACTAGCCCTAACCCTGGCTCAAACACTAACACTTATCCTAACCTAACCAATACCCAAGCCCTAAACTAACACTTACCCTAACCCTAACACTTACCCTAAACCAAACCCTAGCCCTTTTCTTAAACCTAACCCTAATCCTAGACTTAATCCAAACCATAACCTAGCCCTAACCCTAGCTCTAAAACTATCCATTACACTAAACATAACCCTAACCCTAATACTAACCCTAACCCGATTGCTAAACCTAACTCATACATTACCCAAAACCTTAACTGAAAGGTAAAGTAAGCTGTTCCATTATCTTTTCTTTAAACCTAAACCTAATGCTAATTCGACCACTAACCTTCACCTTAACGTGAACCAAACGCTAACTCTGACCCTGACCATGACAATAATAATAACCCTAGCTCTAAAGCCTACCTTTAACGTAAACCTAACCCTTACACTAGACCTAATAATAACCTAAGCCTAAAATTATCCTTAACCATAACCCTAGACCTGATATTAGCCCTAGCCTGAGTCCTAATCCCAACTCTACCAGAAAACCTACCCCTCATCCTAGCACTAATCCTACCTTTAATCCTAAACTGAACCATAACCCTAGGCCTAATCCTAATTCTAACCTTCACTCTAGCACTAAACCTAGCTATAATCCCACCCATTACCCTAAACTTAACCCTAACCCCAGTGCTAACCCTAACCCTAGCCCAACCCCTAGGCTTAAACTTAACACTAACCCTAGCCCTAATCCTTACCCTAATTTAGCCCTAACCCTAACCCTAACCTTAAGCTTACTCCTAAGAATAACTAATTCTCACCCTAGACAAATCCCTAGTTCTAACCATATTCCTTACCATAACATTAACACTAGCCCTAACCCTAGCATGAGCCCTAACCCTAGATCAACCCTAAATCTAAATTGAATCCTAACCCTAAGCCTAAACTTCACTCTAACACTAGCCCTAACCCTGATGCTAATCCAAAATCTAGCCTTAACATTAGCCCTAGTCCTAGCCCTAAAACAAAACTGAGCCATAGCACTAACTGTAACCCGTCACCTAAACCAAAACCTAACCCTACACCTAGGACTAACTTTAGCCCTAATTCAAGTCCTAAACCTAACACTAAAACTAACCCTGACCCTGGCACTGACCCTAACAATAAGCCTTGCTTTAAACATCACCCTAACCCTAACCCTAAAACTAGCACTAATTGTAACACTAGTTCATACATTAGCCATAGCCCTATCCATAGCTCTAACCAAACCCAAAACATAGCCCTTATTTGAGCCTTAACCGTAGTTTTAAACTTAACCCTAACCCAAAACATAGCCCTAAATCTCACCCTAACCCTAGCTAGAATCCTAACAATAACCCTAGTCTTAACACTAGCTCTAACACTATGCATTACCCTAACAATAACCATAACCCTAATGGTAACCCGAGGCCTAACCCTAACCTAAACCATAACCCTAACCTTGTTCATTAACCTAAACCAAACATGAACCCTAAACCTAACCCTATCATTACCCTAACCCTAACCATAATGCTAATTTGAGCCCTAACCCTAAACCTTAACCTAAGCCAAACCCTAACTCCAACCCTTCCCGTAATAAAATACCTAGCTCTAACCCTGACCTTAACCCTAAACCTAACCCTTATACTAGACCTAGCCATAAACCTAACCCTAAAACTATACCTAACATTACCATAAACCTGACATTTGCCATAGCTGTAATCCTAGACCTAACCTTAACACAAACCATAGCCCTAAACCTAACCCTAATCCTAACCCTAGCCCTAATCCTATCCATTACCCTAGCTCTAGACTTAGCTATAACCCTATAAATTACCCTAAACATAACCCTAATTCTAATGCTAACCCTATCTATTACCGTAACTCTATGCATTATGCTAAACCTAACCTGAACCCTAAACCTAACCCTATCATTAACCTAAACCAAACCCTAATGCTAATTTGAGCCCTAACCCTAAACCCTAACCTAAACAAAACCAAAAACATGACCCTGACCCTAATAATACCCCTAGGTCTAAATTTGACCCTTATCCTAAACAAAACATTTTCACTAAACATAGCCATAAACCTAACCCTAAAACTATCCCTAACCGTAACCCTAGACCTGGCATTCTTTCTCACACTAATCCTATCCCTAACCAAAACACAAACCCTACCCCTCATCCTAGCCCTTAACCTAGCCTTAATCATAACTCTAATAAAACCCTAGCCTTATCCCTAATTCTAACCTTTGTCCTAGCCCTAAACCTAGCTCTAACCACATCATTTACACTAAACCTAACCCTAAGCTTAAAACTAATCTTAGGCCTAAACATAAACATAAATCTAGCCCTATTCTTAACCCTAATTAAGCCCTATACCTAATCAAACCCTAAGCCAAGCACTAAGACTAACTCTCACTCTCACCCTAGTCCTATCCCTATTTCTAACCCTATTCTTACCGTAACCCTAAACCTAGATATAAACCTAGAACTAATGATAGCCATATCCTTAGTCCTAGACGTAACCCTAGATCTAATTCTAAGTCTAAATCTAACTCTAAACCTAACCCTAACACTAGCCCTAAACCTAACAATAATCTTGAAACTAGCCCTAACCATAGTCCTAGGCCTAACACAAAACCAAGCCATAGTACTAATTTAAAGCTTAACCTAAACCAAAACCTAACCCTACACCTAGCCCGAATCCTAGCCTTAATTTGAGTCCAAACACTAACCCTAAAACTACCTCTGATCTTAATTTTGACCCTAATACTAACCCTAGCTCTATACATCACCCTAAAGTTAAACCTAACCCAAACACTAGACCTAGTTCTAACCCTAATCTTATAACTAGGCCAAATTGTAACCCTACTGCAAACATTGGCTATAACTCTAAACCTAGACCTAACTGTAACCAAAACCTAGTTTTAATCTGAGACCTAACCCAAGCTTTATCCCTAACAGTAGCCCTAACCCTACCCTAAATGTAGCCCTAATCCTACGTCTGACCCTATCCCTTACCCTAAGCCAACCCTAACACTAATGCAAACCCTAGCCCAAACCCTAATCTTTATCCTAAACCAAACCCTAACCCTATTACTAGTCCTAACCCTAGCCCTCATTCTAGCTCTAACCATAAATCAAACCTGACACTTATTTGGACCCTAATGATAACCGTAGGTCTAAACCTGAACCCAACTCTACACTGAACCCTAACACTAGCACTAGAAATAAAACTATACCTAAACCTAACCCTAACACTAGCCCTAGACCTAAACCTAATCCTAAATCTAGTCATATCTCTAGCCCTATACCTAAACAAAAACCTAGCAATAGCCCTAATGATAAACCTTAACCTACACAAACACTAACCCTACTCCTAGACCTAACCCTAGTGATAATTTTGGCTTTAACCCTAATAGAGTTAGGACTCTAACTCGAACACTGACACTGACCTTAACACTAACTCTATCTCTAAACATCATGCTAACACTAACCCTAACACTAACACTTGACCTAGCCATAACACTAACCCCAAAACTAGCCCTAATTGTAAACCTAGTTTATACATTAGCTGTAGCCCTAACACCAGCCCTAACCTAAACCAAAACCTGACCCTAATCTGAGCGCTAACCATAGCTTTAACCCTAACCCTAAGCTTAGCCATAAGCCAATCCCTAACCATACTCCTAACCTTAGCTCTTATCCTATTTGTTACCTTAAGCCAAACCCTAAACCTAATGCTAATCTTAGTCCTAAACCTAATTTATATCCTAACCCAAACTCTAACCTTATTACTAGTCCTAAACCTAGCACTCATTCTAGATATAACCATAACCCAAACCCTAATCCTAACACTGAAATTTATACTGACCCTAACACTAATTGTATGTCTCACCTGACTCTAACCCGAACACGAACCCTAACATTAGCCCTACCGGTAATCCTATACCTAAACCTATAACTAACACTAGTCCTAGACCTAAACCTAATCCTAAATCTAGACATAACTCTAGCCCTAGAACTGAACAACAACCTTGCCCTAGCCCTAACAATCACTGTTAACATAACCCAAACACTAACCCTACTTCTAGACCTAACCCTAGTCCTAATTCTGGGACTAACTCCAACACTAACTGTAACCTGAACACTGACACTGACCCTAACATAAACCTAGCTCCAAAGCTCACCCTAACTCAAAACCTAATCCTAACACTAGACCTAGCCATAAACCTAACCCTAAAACTAGCCCTAATCATAATCCTAGCTCTTAACTAACCATGGCCCTAACACCAGGCCTAAATTAAACAAAACCTAGCCCAAATCTTAGGCCTAAGTCTAGCCCTATTTATAGCCTTAGGCCTAAAATAAACCTAGCCCTAACTCTAACCCTAAACCTAACCCTAATCCTTACACTCCCCTTAGACTTAATCCTAGCTCAAAGCCTAATCTTTACCCTAAACATATTCCTACTCTTAGCCAAAACCCTAACCTAACCCTAGCCCTAATCCTAACCTTAACCATAGCCCTTACCATAGCTCTAATTCTATCCAATATCCTAACCCTAGTCCTAATCCTAACCATAACCCTAGCTCAAAACCTACCTCTAATCCTATCCATTACTCTAACCATAATCCTAACCCTAATGATAACCCTAGGCTTAACCCTAACCCTATCACAATAACTAAACATATCCATTACCCTAAAACTAAACTGAACCCTAATTCTAAGCCAATTTATTACCCTAAACCTAACTCTAACCCTAAAGCTAATTTGAGTCCTAAACCTAAACCGTAACCTAGACCAAAACCTAAGCCATACCCTGACCCTAATAATACACCTAGCTCTAAACTTGACCCTTACCCTAAATCTAACGCTTACACTAGACCTAACCATAAACATAACCCTAAATCTATCCCTAACTGTAATCCTAGACTTAAACCTAGACACTTACTCTAACACAAACCCTTGCTCTAAACTTTATCCTAAACCTAACACTAGACAAACCCTAAATCTACCCATAACCATAACCCTAAATCTTACATTACCCATACAACTAACAATAGCCCAAAACCTCACACAAAACCTAGCCTTAATCCTAGCCCTAAACCTAGACCCAAGTGTAACAGTATCCCAATTTCTAGCAGTAACCTTAACCCTAATGCTGGCCCTGGTGCTAACCCTACTAAAACTCAAACCCTTACCCTAAACATAACCCTAGCCTTAACCCTAAAGCTCACCCTAAACCTAGCCCCAATCCTAACTGCAACCATAGCACGAATCCTAGCACAAATTCTATTGATTACCTTAAACATAACCCTCACCCTAATGCTATCTTAAGCCATAACCCTAACCCTAACCCTGACCATAGCCCTGACTCTAAACCTAACACTCACCCTAGCCCTAACCCTAGCTCAAACCCTAACATTTATGCTAAACCTAACACTAACACTAACCCTAGGCTTATCTCTAAATCTAGCCAAAATCCTAATGTTAACACAAGCCCTAACACTAGCACTAACCATATCCTTTACCCTAAATGTAAGCCTAATCCAAATGCTAACCCTAGGCCTAACCCTAATCCTATCACTAACACTAACCCTATCCATTACTCTAAACCTAACCTGAACCCTAAACCTAACATTATCCATTATTTTAATCCTAACCCTAATGCTAATTTGAGTCCTAACCCTAAACCTTATCCTAAAGCAAAACCTAAAGTGAACTCTGACCATAATAATACACCTAGCTCTAAACCTGACCTTTACCCTAAACCTAACTTTCCACTAGACCTAGCCATAAACCAAACCTTAAAACTATCTCTAACCATAACCCTAGACTTGTCATTAGCCCTAGTCCTAATCCTTGCTGTAAACCTAACACAAACCCTAGCCCTCAACCTAGCCCTAAACCTAGCCTTAATCCTAACCCAAACACTCACCCAATTCCTATCCCTAATTTTAACCCCCGCCCTAGCCCTGAACCTAGCTATAACCTCATCCCTTTTCCTAAAACTAATCATAATCCTAACACTAACACTAACCCTAATTCTAGCCCTAAACATAGGCCTAAACCTAAAACTAAACCTTGCACTAATCTAGCCCTAATTTATCCCTAAACCTAAGCAAACCCCTAACTTTAGCCGTATGATTAACTCTACCTTTCACCCTAGCCCTATTTCTATTTCCAAACCTGTCTGTTACCGTAACTCTAACACTAGTCCTTATCATAGCCCTAACCCTAGATCTAAACATAACTCTAAATCTAACCCTAACCTTAAGCTTAAACCTCACCCTACCACTAGCTGAACACTATTGCTAATCCTAAATCTAAACCTAAACATATCCCTATCCCAAAAACAAAACAAAACAAAACAAAACAAAACTGAGCCATTACCCTAACCCTAAACCTAACCTAAACCAAACACTAATCATACAACTAGCCATAACCCTAGCTCAATTGGAGTCCTAGGACTAAAACTAGCCTTTACCCTGACTCACATTCAAACACTAATCCTAGCTCTATATAGCATCCTAACCATAAAGCAAATGCTAACACTATTCCTAGCCAAAACCCTAACCCTAAAACTAACCCTAATAATAACCCTAGTTCTTACATTAGCCATAGTCCTAACCCTAGCCCTAACCCTAACATTAAAATAGCCCTAATCTGAGCCCCAAAACTAGATTTAACCCTAACCCTGACCCTAACCCTAGCCTTAAACCTAACCCTAACACTATCCCTAACCCTAGCTCTAACCCTATCCCTTACCCTAAGCCAAACCCTATCCATAATGCTAACCCTAGTCCTAATCTTTATCCTTAGCCTAAATCAAACACTAACACTATTACTAGTACTAACACTAGCCCTCATTCTAGCTCTAAACCTAACTCAAAACCTAACCTGAACCTTTACCCTTATTCTGACCATAACACTAATTATAGGTCTAAACCTGACCCTAACCCTAAAACAAACCCTGAAACTATCCCTACCAGTAAATTTTACCTAAACCTAATGCTAACACTAGCCCTAGACCTAAACCTAATCCTAAATCTAGCGATAACTCTAGTCCTATACCTAAACAAAAACTTAGTGCTAGCTCTAAAAATACCCCTTAACCTAAACCAAACAATAACACTACCCCTAGACCTAACCCTACTCCTGATTCTGACCTTCACCCTAACTCTAAGCTGAACACTGACCCTGACACTGACACTAAACCTAGTTCTAAAACTAACCCTAAACAAAAATGTAAACCTAACACTAGACCTATCCATAACCCTAACCCTAAATCTAGCCCTAATTAGAACCCTAGATCTTACATTATCCATTGCACTAACCCATGACCTAAACCTAACACAAAACATAGCCCTAATCCAAGGCCTAAACCTACCATAAGCATAACCCTAACCCTAACCATATCCGTAACCCTAACCCTAAACCTAATGCTCACCTTAGACCTAAGCATAGCTGAAAGCCTAATCTTTGACCTAAACATAACCCTAGACTTATTTCTAAAAGTAATCCTAACCCTAGTCCTAATTCTAACCTTAATCCTAGCCCTAACCTGAGCCATTACCCTAACTCTAACCCTAAACTGAATGATAACCCTAGCCATAACCCTAACGGAAACCCTAACCCAAAACATAAACCTAATCCTAGACCTAATGCTAAACCTAACCCTTTTCATAACCCTAACCAAAACTCAAACCCTAACCCTTACCCTGAACCCAATAGTAAACCTAGCCTTAAAATTAAACTTAAACCTAAAGCTAACCTTACATCTAACCCAATCTATAACACTAAACCTAAACCTACCTCTAATGAAAACCCTAGCCCTAACCCTAAACCTAAACCTGACCATAAATATAACCCTAACCCTAGATCTAAAACTAACCCTAACCTTCTCCCTAGAACTAACCCTAGCTCAAAACCATACATTTACCCTAAACCTAACCATAACCCTATTCTAAGCTAGGGTTACTAGCCCTAACCCAAACCCTAACCTTAACTTTAGCCTTAATCCTAACCATAACCCTAGCCCTAACCCTAGCTCTAACCCTATACTTTACACTTATGATAACCCTATTCCTAATGCTAACCATAGGCCTAACCCTAACCCTATCACAAACCCTAAATCTCTCCATTACCCTAAACCTTCCCTGGACCCTAAACCTAACCCTATCCATTACCCTAAACCTAATTCTAACCCATATGCTCATTTGAGCCCTATCCCTAAACTTTAACCTAAAACAAACCCTAACCCTGAACCTGAACCTAAAAATATCCCTAGCTCTAAAACTGACCCTTACCCTAAACCTAACCCTTACACTAGACCAAGAAATAGACCTAATCCTAAATCTACTCTGAACTGTAACACTAGACGTGAAATTATCCTTATCCCTAATTCTAGACCTAATCCTACAACAAACCCTAGCCCTCATCCTATCCATAAACCTAGCCTTAATTATAACCCTAACCCTAACCCTAGCCCTAATCCTAATTCTAACTCTCATTATACCTCTAAACCTAGCTATAACACATCCCTTATCCTAAACTTAGCCTTAACCCTAGCCCTAATGCTAGGCCTAAGCTGAACACTAACCTTATTTCTAATCCTTGCCCTGATTTAGCCCTATCCCTAAAACTAACCATAACCCTAGCCCTAAGACTAACTCTAACTCTTGCCATAGCCTTATCCCTACTGCTATCCTTATCCCTTACCATAAGCCTAAACCTAGCCCTAACCCTTTCCCTATCCTTATACCTAGCCCTAACCCTACATCTAACCCTAATTCCAAATCTTAACCTAACCCTAAGCCTAAGCCTAACACAAAAACTAGCCCATACATTAAGACTAAACATAAAACTAGCCCTAACCCTAAACCTAGGACTAAAACAAAACTGAGCAATAAGGGCTGAGAATGTGGCTCAAGCAGTAGCAATTTCACCTGGCATGAGAGGGATGCTGGATTCAATCCCCAGCACCACATAAAAATAAAATTGGAAAAAATGTTGTGTTCACCAGAAACTTAAAAAAAATATTAAATAATGCTCTCTCTCTCTCTCTCAAAAAAAAAAAATCAACCGAGCAATAGTCCTAACCTTAAACCTTAACTTAAACCAAACCCTAACACTACACTTAGACCTAACCCTAACCTTAACCTTAAACTAACCCTGAACCTGAATCATATCCTAACACTCACCCTATCTCTAATCACCACCTAAACTTCAATGAAACCCTAATGTAACCCTAGCCTTAATTCAAGTCATAACCCTAACCTTAAAACTAACCCTGATGCTGGCTCATAGCCTAAGAGTCACCCTAGCTCTAAACACTGCCCTCACCTTAAACTGAACCCTAACAGTAATCCTAGCCTGTATTTGATTCCTAACCCTAACTCTAAAACTAATACAGACTCTGAATCATATCCTAATACTAAACCTAGCTATAAATATCACCATAACCTTATACCTAACCCTAACACTAGACCTACCGCTAACCCTGAACCTAATTGTAACCCTAGTTCTTAAATTAGCCATGCCATAACATTAGCCCTAACCCTAAAACAAAAACTATCCCTAATATAAGCCCTAAGCCTAGATTTAACTCTAACTCTAAACCTAAATCTAGCCCGAACCCTAGCTCTAAGGCTATCCCTTAAGCAAAGTGAAACACTAAACCTAAAGGTAACCCTAGACCTATTCCTAATCCTTAAGCTAACCAAAACCCTTACCTTATTAATAGTCATAACCCTACCCTCACTCTACCTCTAACCCTATACCAAACCTTAATGCTATATCTGACCATTGTTTTGACTCTAACACTAACCCTAGGTCTTAACCTGACCCTAACCCTAGATCAAAACCTAACACTAGACGTAGACCTAAACCTAATCCTAAATCTAGCCTTAACTCTAGCCCTAGACCTAAACAAAAACCTATCCCTATCCCTTAAAGTAATTCTAAAACTAACACAAACACTAACCCTACCCCTAGACCTAAACCTAGTTCTCATTTTGGCTGTAACCCTAACTCTAACTCTAACCCAAACACTGATCCAGCCTTTAAGAGTACACCTACCTCTAAACCTGATCCTACACAAAATCTAAACCTAACACTCCACCTAGCCATAATCCAAACCCTAAAACTAGCCCTAATCATAACCCTAGCTCTTACATTACCCAGAGCTCCAACCCTAGGCCTAAACCTAACATAAAACCTAGAGGTAATCGTAAGCCTAAACCTAGCCTTAAGCGTAACCCTAACCCTAACCTAACAATCAATTAATCCTAACCCTAGCTGAAAGCCTAACCCTTACCCTAAACATAAACATATACCTATCCCTAAATATACCCCTAACACTAGCCCTAATCCTAAACTTAACCCTAGCCCTAAATCTAGCTCTAAACCTACTTATTACCCTAAACCTAACCTTAAACCTTCTGAAAACAGTAGGCCTAACCATAAAACTAAACCTAACTATAAAACTAACCCTAGATGTAATCCTAAACCTCACATTTGCCATAGACCTAACCCTAGCTCAAATCCTAACCCTTACCATAAAACTAAACATAACCATACCCCTAACCCTAAACCTAATCCTCAATCTAACACTAACCATAACCCTATCCCTACATCTAACCTTATCCATTACTCTAACCCTAAGCCTATCCCTAATGATGATGCTAGCCCTAATCCAACCCTAACTGTAACCATACTCTAATCTTATCCCTAGACCTAATTCAAAACCTAACCCTCGTCCTAGCCCTAACCCTAGCTCAAAACCTAACCCTTATGCTAAACATAACCCTAACCCTAACCCTAGTTCTAACTTTAACCCTAACCCTAACTCAAGACCTATTCCTAACCATAACCCTAGCCCTAACCTTAGATCTAACCCTATTGATTATCCTAACAGTTACCCTAACTCTAATGCTAACCCGAGGCCTAGCACAAAACCTATCACTAAACCTAACCCTCTCAATTACCGTAAACCTTACCTGAACCCTAAACAAAAACCAATCATTAACCTAATCCTGACCCTAATGCTTATTAGACCCTAATCCTAAACCCTAACCTCAACCAAACTCTAACCTGACCCTGAACCTAATAATTCCCCTAGCTCTGAACCTGACCCTAAACTCTTAACCTAACCCTTACACTAGACCTAGCCATAAACCTAATCCTAAAACTATCCTCTTCTCAACCGTAACCCCACACCAGACATTAGCCCTAGCTGTAATCCTAGCCCAGCCCTAACAAAAACACCAGCCCTTATCCTAGCCCTAAACCTAGATTAATCCTAAGCCTAACACTAACCCTAGCTCTAACCCCAATACTAACCCTAGCACTAACCTTAGCCCTAATTTCACTCTATCCCTAAACCTAACCCTAACCCTAGACCTAAGAATAAATCTAACTCTCAAACTAGCCCTATCACTAGTTCTAAACCTATCCCTTACCATAACCCTAACCATAACCCAAGACGAAGTCCTAACCCTTGCCCTATCCATAGCCCTATCACTAACCTTAGATCAAAATCTAACTCTAAATATGTAAAAACGTGGATGTGTAACCAATGTGATTCTGCAATCTGTATATGGGGTAAAAATGGGAGTTCATAACCCACTTGAATCAAATGTATGAAATATGATATGTCAAGAGCTTTGTAATGTTTTGAACAACCAATAAATATAAATAAATAAATAAATAAATAAATAAATAAATAAATAAATCTAATCCTAACCCGAAGCCTAAGCCTAACCCTAACACTAGCCCTAACCCTAACACTAATCCTAAAACTAGCCCTAATCCTAGCCCTAAC